>NC_031771.1:43847616-43948358 GCF_001522545.3 Parus major
GCGGGGAATGCGCGGGGAGCCGAACGCGTTTGCTCCATACTTCTGGAGCGACCATGGCCTCATTGCTGGGCTGACAATAGCTCGTTTAATCAAGCAGTTTTCCCAGGAATTCTGCGTCTGGTTTTGTTGACCTAAATAATAAGTGACCGCTAAAATTTTATTTATTTGTTGTATAATTAATAATGGTCCCTGAAAAATATTTGTTCTACTTAAGCATTTTTTCTCCTTGCTAGGTTCTTTTCCATCTTCAAAATCACTAAGAAACACATTTAATTGCCTAGCTCGAGATATAAAGCTTCTGCTTCCTAGAAAATATTGTCTAGAAATGAAAATACAGCACTTAATTGCCAACATTTTTTTCTTTTTTTTACTCTCAGCAGCTGAGATTTCAAGTGAGAATGCTTGATCAGAAGTACCACAGATCTAAAAAGTAACCATATACACACATGGCAAGAAATAGGTTATGTATAAACCTTCTTGTCCACAGAAAGAATATTTTAGAAATGTTGCTGACATTGTGATATAGCTGAGTTTAACAGTGTATGGGATGTCACCAGGCTGTTCTATTTTACACTGCAGCACTTACCTTCTCAAATATCTCTGGGATAAATAAAGATCTGTGTTAAATTCACAAATACAAGTCATGATTCCACTGTCATTAGCACTTCAACAGAGATGTCCAAACAGAATCCCTTTTCTGTTTTTTCTGATTCTCCAGGGCAGGTAGCTCTGAAACACCCAACAGCTGGGTCCCTTCCTTTGGATCTAAACATGGCTTTTCAAAAGACATCAATTCCATGTGCACAAATTAATTGGCCCTGGGTAAGGACACAAGGCTGTACCCCAACCTTCTTCCATTCCTCCCGGATTGTGCCTTTCGTAACAACTTAGTCTTTGTTGCTAAATGTGTTATATTTTTCTGGTTACTATTCCTATGATTGTATTCAAACAGGCAGATAGTGCATTTCTTCCACGTGGCTCCAAGGCTGTGCATACACTGGGAAATGTATTGTACTATTTAAACTTAAACCTGACAGGTGAGTGGTGCTCCACACTTCTGAAGATGTGTTTGGAAATCAGTGTAACTAGTTAACATTAAGGTGATAGAACTGCTTGAAAAGGCTTCCTGCCACCTTTGTTTGAGTGTGTTTTTGCATCTGTAAGGTACTTTTTTTTTCCACTCTGGGGACATGAGTTAGCTTTAGCAATAAATGAAAACTTGGTTAGACTGCTGGAGTACTAAAGGTTGTCAGTTATTTAAGAAGGTTTCTCAAATAAAAATAAATTTTATGTGTAGGGCAATCTGTTCCATCCCAATTGAAGACATAACTTCCTATCCATTAGAAGAGGAAAATAAACATTATTAACAGCATAGAGTCACTCTTGCAAGATCCTAATCGAGTTCAAAGAGTGAATTATAACCTTGCCTTAATCTGCAAGTACCTTTAATATTGGTTCAGTTCTACTTGTTATCATTTTTTTGCCAGTGAGACTTAATACGAACCTGAAACTCCTGTGGGAGAGAAATTGTTTGGTTTTGCTTAATATCTATTTAATGGCTAACACAGCAGGACTTCTCTGTATCACTGTGTCTCAACAGAGAGAAATGAAGGATTCTGGATAAGTAGTCAAACTTGTATTGAAAATGCCTTACCAGTTAATTTGGCTCCTTCTACTGGATTATGCCAGTGATGGCAAAGGAATTTAAAGGCAAAAATAAATATAATGCAATGAACAATCAGAAACACACATTAGTATGTGCAAGAGTACCTCCCGTAAGGCATGCTGGTATTTTTGTTTCCTGGTCACTAGTAAGAATTTAATTCTCATTAGCTGTTACAAAAATAAAACTAAGGAATTATTAGGAAGGGGAAGCAAATGCAAAATTTTTTATTTGCATTTCCTTATACTTCCCTATTCTAATTCACATTGTGCTGTTTCATGCAGTTTCCTTTCTTTGCCCAAAATAGCAATCCTAAATTGGCTAGAATGAAGGACACACTTGATTCCAGTGAAGAAAGGACCTGTGTGAGTCACAGTTCTTTAGCCTGGAGGTAGGGTGGCTGATAAAAAAACTCTGTAAGATCCTAAGTTAATATGGTGATCTTGGAGAACATGATTATTTATAGACCATCAGACTTTCAGACAAAGAAAGCAACAAATCATATGTCTAGTGGCTAGTTTGAAAGAAATTAAGGGAAATTCAGCATACAGATAAACTACAGAAATCACTAATTGGTGTTAGTGTCCTTAGTTTATGCTTGTTAAAAACCTGCCATGAATCACAGAATAAAAATCTATCCAGGTTGTTAAATATGATACTTTTTCCAACTGGACACAGCAAAGTGCAGAACACTTACTGGTGGTATTTACTGAGGAAATATCAGCACATGTGTCCTAGGCTCTGTTCTAGCTTCATTGATATGTTCTGCTGGCCACTCTCAGACACAAGATGATGGGCAAGATAGACATTTGATCTAAGACAGTACAACGGTTAGAGGTCTGACATGTTCCAATGCAGCCTGACTTACCCATCCCATTTCTTTCACCTTTACAACACTTTCCTCGCATCACTGGAGTGATGACTTTCAGCCTGATGTTAAGAGCCTCTGACTCTGCACATCTCTGTGCAATTCCCGTAAATCAAATTGTGATTAAAAAAGTCTTGTTCATGCCCACACATTTTGTGTAGTAATAAGCAGCATGCCCATAGTAGTTTAGAGGTTAAGATGTCTCCAACGTTCCTTATATACAAATATTTAGTGAGCAGTGCCAATGATTAAAATTTGGACTTGAATAGTTTTGATGACCTATCATCTAAAACCTTCCTCCAATAATAGGTTGTTTTTTAAAATTTTTTTTAGAAAGCAGGCGAGCAGTATGTGCTCACGACTGGTGTCTCTTGTGCAGCCCAGACACCTGTGTAATTGTACATGTAATATGTACAAGGTGCACAACTGCTATCAACAGGTCATCCCTGATACATGTCATACGTCAGTTTCTACAAACTTTCAGCAAGTTTCTCATCTTGTAAGTTAGTTTGAGTGGCTCTGAAGGATGAAGTTTTAAGATGACACTTTAGTTACTTTGGTGGTTACATATGCTGAGGAAAATTTTGTTTAATCGCTTCAACGTTTCTTACTCATTTGACTGGATCCTCTTTTCTTGTGAGGTTGAAACCACTGAAGTTCTGAAGTCCCACTGTCATGTTCTTGTCTAAAGACTAGTCAACAGTGATTAGGGCAGCAGCTCTGCATGAGGAGGTTAACCCAAATAGTCTCCTTGCCCTGCATTTCACTTGTTGGTGGTACCAGAATGTCCTTGAGAGCTTGGAGCTGGAAAGAGAGGACTTGTTTCTTTCCAGTAGCGTCAAAAATCCCAGCCATCTTCTCTTCCTTTCATTCTGAGAAGCCTTTTTCCTGAATCTGCTTTAATCTTTCTGCTTCTCCCTTTCTTATTCTTTTGAATGGACACTCTACTGGTTACCAGATGTATCTCAACCAGCAGAAAGGTGAACCAAAGCTCCTGATCTCTTCTGGAGAGGTTTGCTTGCTTTCCCCCAGCTCTTTCTTTTGTTTTTTTCTAACCTTTATTCCCCTCTGGTTTGATAAGGAGGAAGAAAATATCCATTTTCAGGAGCAGCAAAATGCAGACCACACATTGTTTCTACTCTAGTCCTGGCAGCACAGGCTAGGAGTGCTAGACTCAGGATGAAAGATCTCGACATGTTGAGGGAGATCTCCCATCTGCTGAAAGCCTCATGCAATTCTTCACCTTGTTTTCTATCTCAAAGCACTTCCACACCTTCACACGAACCTGACTAAGCTAACTTGCTTGCAGTGCTGTCTGGAGCATATTTTATGTAGAATTTTAAGTCCAATGCAAATCTCTTTTCAACCCCATCAGTTCCCTCCTTTCTCTTTTTTTCTCATTTGAGCTACTGTACAATAGATGACTCTGACAAAGAGAGTCTGAGCCGTAATCCTAGAAGCTTTTTTTCTGACTTGAGTTGCTTTACAAAGTTAAAAAAAGGGAACAACACTATTTATAAGCACATTATGTAAACATTAGCAACAGAGGTTCAGCTGCTTAGCATGCAATTAATTTAGTTCAGTCAATATTGCATGGTACACAGTTTTGTCTGCTCATATTGTAAACACATCTTGCCCTTGAGCACTTATTTCATTTGACTAATTAAGATCTACTTCTAAGTGCTCTTATTTTGTTACCAGGCAGACTTGCCCAACTTTAGATACAGCTGTTGTACTTGGTGAAAAAGGCATTTGAAATCCAGGTCCATCTTGTTGGTGCTCCAGTGTCATGCCAAAATCTGCTTTTCTTTAAGGCAGTAGGGTCTCTACTTTCCACGGGACTCAGACTGGAGATGAATCAGGACATTGTATGTTTTTTACTTATGCCAGCATGTCTTATACAAGTACACATATTTCTGTGCAATATTGTGTTCCCACCTGAGACAACAAAAACCCGTTTTAAATTTTAATTATTTAATACAGGTACATAAAGTTTTTCAGAGAGGTAAATGTGGAATCAAGTATAAGTCCACTGTACTTGAGCTTTTTATATAAATAGTGAGAATGAAGTTTTCATGGTGGTCTGCCCTTTCCTTTCTGATTCTCCTCCCCCCTGGGGGAAGAGGGGACTGAGTGAATGGCTGTTCGGTATTTAGCTGCCAGCATGGTCTCACTCGCTATTCTGACTGTGTAAGTAGCTGAATTTTCAATTCATGAACAACTTAAAGTTAAATTGAGCTGCATTACAATTTCCATTCAGACAAAATTAAGAATAATTCAGAGGAATTTGGCAATGCACACGTATTGTATACATAGTCCACATTTTCTGTGTGCATACTTTGCCAAAATAATTACACATTACTGAACTCATATACTGTGCTGAGAAAAACTGCTTGCCTGAAAACCACCATGTTCCCTTGGGCAGAACCAGGCTGAGTTCAGAGAGGAGTGCAGTCCTGCACCAAGGAGATGAATGCCTCCCTGCACATCAAGGTGTATGAGGTCCTGCTATGATTGCCACTTTTCCTCAAGCACTAAAGAATGAGTAGGGGGTTTCTGTGGCTAAAAGCAAAAGCTAAAGTCAAGGAGCAGGCTTTTTGGGTGGTTAATGTACAATCTCTGCTTAGTATCTGCAGTTTTGTGTGGAAGAAGGCAGACATGCAGCACACACTCATTAGTGGAACAATATAAGGTGTAATAGAGGGGCAGGTGCTCCATGGAGGGAGAAGATCCAAAGTCTTATAATCAAAAGATGCTGAATAGTTTCCTGTCTGCCTTACCTTGTTGATACATATTCCTGGCCACAGTAAGTGTGTGAAGTATTTGAATTACAGGTTCTGTTCCTTTGACCCTAAATGTGAATAGAAATAATGCAGTCATGGTCTGTGTGGTTTGGATAAGAAATGATGGAAGTTTAAATAACAGGTTTTTTTTTTCCCTCAGGAAGAACTCTCCATAGGTAATTTAGTGATTGCAGAATCACAGAACCAGGGAAGCACAGAAAGGTTTGAGTTGGAAGGAAATGGAAGTTCCAACCCTCCTGTCATGGGCAGGGACACTTTTCACTAGACCAGGTTTCTCAAAGTGCAATCCAATCTGGTCTTGAAAGCTTCCAGGGATGGGGCATCCACACCTTCTCTGGGCCACCTGTGGCAGTGTCTCACCACCCTCACAGTAAAGAATTTGTTCCCAATATCTAATCTAAACCTACTGTATTTAAATTTGAAACCATTACCCCTTGCCTTGTCATTACATGCCCTTGTAAAAAGTCCCTCTCCACCTCTTTTACTGGCACCCTTTTGGTATTGGACAATGTTCTAAGGTCTTCCTTGTCTCCTTGCCTTCAGGCTGAACACCTCCAACTCTCTCAGTTTGTCTTCATAGGAAAGGTGCTCTGTCCCTCTTGGTGGCCTCTTCTGGACTCACTCCATCAGGTCCATGTCTTCCTTATGCTGAGGACCCCAGGGCTGGATACAGCACTACAGGTGGGGTCTCACAAGATCAGACTTGAGGGACATAACCACATCCCTTAACCTGCTGGACATGCAGCTTTTGGTGCAGCCCAGGAAGCTGTTTGCTTCCTGGGCTGGGAGTGCACATTGCCAGGTCATGTTGAGCTTCCCATCAACCAAAGACCCCAAGTTCATCTCCTAAGGACTGCTTCCTTAACCAGCCTGTAACTGTGCCTATAGAATATAAATTGTGCCTTACAGAATATATATATATATAAAATAAGAATGGAAATAGATTACTCAGAAGATTGGCCACATATTTTGAGATAAGTCACTGAGAGTATTAGCCAAAATTGCACCTCACCAGGAAGTTGCAGGAAGAGATAGCAATACTGGGTAGCAATTTAGTAACCTTTAGGTGCTGCTTCAATCAGACAGATTACAGCTTAGACCTGTAATTAGAGTTACCATGCAGTCTTTCCATTTCCCTGGACATCAGCACTATGGCTATGTAGCTTTGATACTGGAGTCCACTGCCTCATGTGAAATGAGTCATTGTCTACTTCAGCTTCCATCTGCATGCTAATGGACAGTTGTCCCTTTTAAAAACCAGGCTTGCACTCCAGAGGTAACAGGTATTTGAAAGACTGAGGGAGACAAATGTGCAGTGCACCTCTCTGCACAGATGTTTCCTTCATGGCTAGAGAGATCTGAGCTGGAAGTCTGGGAAACTTGGTGCTGCTGTTTCCATGGAAGCCTGATGAATTGAGGGCTGCCAATCTCCAGAAAATATAAATTAAATGAAAAATTGTATCAGTATGAATGATATCCGCAAACAAAACTGAAATGCTCAACGTGTTCTTCTTGAAGTTTTCCACACACTGTTGTTTCCTCATAACAACCTATGCCTCTTTGTACAGTCTACTCTGGCACTCAATGCTTGTTGCTATGAGTTTATGAGGAAGGTGAATTAATAAATAAAGTTGTTAGAAGTGGTAGCAGAAAGCTAATGGAGGAAACATTAAGAGTTTTATCTGAAGGGCTCAATTGTGTTCTCTGTTCTGCAGAGAAGTTTCCTGAGGGCCAGAGGATTTGCATGTGAGTATAGTGCTCACTTAATAAAACTACTTCATATTAATATTGTTCCAGGTCAGATAAGCCATCTTCCCACACAGATATTTGAGGTACTGTGTTTTGTTATTAGTATTACTGCAGTGTCAAGAAGCCATACATATAGATCAAGACAGAGAAGGGATAGGCACTGAGTAGATAATTTCTCAAGATATATATATAATATCTGTAAATACCCAGATACACTGGGTGAAAGGCTTAATTTTCCAAAACCAAAGCAAATCCATGAGTACCAGAATCTTCCAGAATGTTCTGGGTTTTTTTTGCTTTTATACAGCAATTCACACCTTGGCAGAAGACAATGATATATATAAACTATACTGATAGTTGTAATATTCTAGGACAACTGTATTGTCTCAAAGCACAGTATACCAGCTCTTCAAAAATTGTTATATTACCAGGTGCAGAGATTATTTTTTCTTCAGCTCTGACTGCAGAAATACATACTCATCTAAGAGCACAGCTGCTTCTGGAGAAGTCAGCCCCTCCTCTATATGAATCCTTAATTTTTTTTTAAAGCAAGCTAAGCTTTTCCTTTTGTTGTTCACCTGGCCTGAGGGGTCTCAGAGGCTGAAATCTGGACTTAATGAGGCTGTGCTGGCTAGTGACTCAGCTCCAGCTTTCCTGTCCTCTGTGGTCACCGGGGGACACCCTGGGTCGCATATTGGTACTCTGAGATTACCGAGATGACACTAAACAAGAAGGGCAGTTAGAAAAAATAACTCTGCATTCCTCTGTGTGATTAAGTGCTTAAGACATATTAAGCTTTGCTAATTTTCATATGCTCATTTTCTGGAATTGTTGAACATCAAATATTTGCTGTTAAAATCTATGCATCCATTTAAAGACAAGATATCCATCTTTTCAAAAATAAAATAGGAAAGTCATATAGACTAAACTATCTGCATCTGAGTAACTTGTAAATTTGTGTGCAGTGTAAAAATACATTGTGAAAGTAACATAACTGATTTATAGTCCTCTGGGGAAAGAAATCTTTCCAAAGTGTGGAAACAGAGCAGTCACTGTGGCTTAACACTAGTGTGCTGTGAAGAATGAATTATTTTAGTTCAGTGGCTGACTTAAAAGATGAGTGGTAAGGAATGACATAAACTGAGCCAAAAATATATTTTAACTTTTGATGTGAAATAAAAAAAAAAAAAAAAAGGAAACATGCAGTCCTACTTGGCTAATTTCTCAGTTTCAATATCAACAAGCTATTTGTGAACCTGCCTCTCAAAGTATCTAAAAAACAACTTGCTCAGCTTCACAGCTCTGCGCTAGTCTTTCTGTTCCTGTGATGTTTAAATCGGCTGCTGTGGATGCTCATGCTGTAACTTTAAAACCTCTCTTGTTTTGCTGCCAGCATGTTCTCTGCAGCTCAGAAGGATGGCATGTCAGAAGTTAATGTGGATCCACAGATTGCTGTGTGCGTGCAGAGTCTCCACGGGCAATCCTTCTGAGAGTGTATTTGCAATGATACAAGCTCAGTATGTGTATTCTGCATAGGGTATATAGAGTAACCTAGGGTCTATTATCAAAATGCCTTAAGAAATTATAAAGTGAGCTTCAAATTGCAAAATACATTGCCCAGAGAGCTGTCACTTTGTTACCCCAGTGGGCAGTATATGGGATAACTTTGGCAGCCTTTTGTGCTGATCTCTATTCCTACTTTTGCTGGGGTGTTTCATATGGTACTGTCTTGCTTGTTTTGTAAGTATGCTGTGATAAAATGTGCTTTTCTGTGTCCTGCTGTTGCCTGTTCTTTTGTTAGGCTTTGTGGGTAGGAGCTTGAATATGGCATTTGATCCAGGGGCAGAGTTTTTGTGAAATAAGGTGATCTGTGCATGTCCTAGCACATGCAGCAATGGGAGTACAGCAGGCATGGATGGACAACCATCTTCACACTGGTGAGTTGGGAAAACTGTCAATAGGATGACATGCTAAGAACATTCTATCACTTCTAGCAGGCACATGAAGTGAAGATGGGCAGGCAGGAACCCCTCTGCCTTCTTCATTCAGATAGTTTGCACTGCATCTCAGAATGTTTGAATGATGTGAGTTTTGGAACCCTTTTCTCTCTTATCTTAGTCCACCAAGCTTGGAAGAAATTTAAAGCTGAGCATGTATTTTAGAATTGGCCAGAAACAGAAGAGAGTTTTTATTGCCAGTGTTATGCTGTAACAACCAGAGACAAGTCAAAGTGGAGAAAATGAGGGCTTTTTTTAGCCAGGGTTCACAGGGCCCATGGGAAGCAACATTCCAGAGAACAGGTTTACGGCTGACAGGTCTCATGGGAGAGCAGAGGCAATCTGGCAGGAGGGTGAGTGAGAGAAGCTTTTAATTTACACATGTGGCAAAACCTAAGCAACTGGATTGGAGGGCTGCCTTCTTTAGGAACATCAGAAATGGAAGCTCTTAAAAAAAACATTGGGTTCATCATTCTTCCAGACTTTTATTTTAATTGGGAAGGGGCCTTGCAACTGGCTTTTAGAATACTCTGAGCAACAAGCTCCTTTGAAAAGGGAGAAATTATGCTTTCTGTGGAACCAATTTGATAAGCTTGGTGAGAAGCAGGATGAGACCAGATGCCCTTTTAGTGGTTTTCGATACTTTAGGGAAAATACATAAGTGGATCCAGCTCAAAGCTCTTGCTGCCTTAGGTACAAGAACAGCAATATTCATTAGTGAATTTTTATTGCCAGGCATGAATAAATTACTAGATATCTGGTGCCTGCAGACAGGCAAAGGAAAAGCTGTATGGGAAACTTGGATTTAAGATAGGTATTTCATCTCTAAAAAAATATCCCTATTTGTTTGAGGTGCAGGTTCTTATATCCTTGGTTCAAATGCAGTCATACTCTGGATCAATGCAATCTTGAGTCAAGCAGAGAGCTGTCATAAATCTGTTCAAACCTCATTCTATCAGATGGTTCTGTGCCAAGAAAGGTGATAATGAATGTTTAGATATGAACTCAGTTGTTGTTTTTTTTTTGGCAGCAAATTATGTAGAGGTTCAAGTGGAGCATTTTATTGATTTAGTGTAATATCATTCTAAGTTGGTTGCACTTTTATAGAAGCATTACATATGTTTAGTGTTAGATCTATTTCTATATGAAGAAGGGACAGCCATAAAAACAGTGGAATCAATACAGAATTGCCATTTTTTGTACTGTAGGCAACTGAATAAATCTCCCTCTTTTCCCCAAGTATCTCTGTTCAGCTTTCTGTGGGCTTGTTCAGTTCACCCATTCAAGTGGTTTCTAAGGGTGCTGCTGACAAGGCTAATGCACAATTCAGTGTTGCAGTGTTGATCCCTGAATCATGCTGCAGCATTAACTGTTGTCATAGAGACACAGTTTTTTGAGTCCAAAAGGACAGTTTTGATAATCGGCTCAGACTTGAAAAACATGTAGTAGTTTGCCAAAAAGTAAATAACTTTGCCAAACTGGAGCACAGCTGGGCTTTCCCTCTCCTGTGACAACGACATGCATTTCACGGAAGTTTGTGAGATGCTGTAAGTTAAACCCCCAATGGGGATTTAATTTATTGTAAGAGTGATGCTGTCAGCACACATTTTTTTCTGACGAGTGAAAGCCAGGTGCAAGCTTAGTCCACAAGATCCTGCTGTTACTGTGATACTGGCAATCTTAGAGGGACAAAGATTATTAAAATATTAACAGTATTCTGTCTTGCCCTCTAGGTAGTGCAGTGATGGTAGCACTTCTAAAGAAGGATGCTAGAGTGGGGCAGCTGTATGCAGTCAGAAATCTGACAGGCAATCTCTGGGTCATATAATTTTGATGCTACTGTCCCTGGTTTTCCTCCTCCTTCTGCTTGCTCCTTTATCAGCTGTGTGTCTGCACCCATGCCAGTACAGAGCCTGTTGTGGCTGCTGCCAGGAACAGTGGACTTGTGCCAAGGCACTGGGTTCTGAACTGCCATAGCAGTTGTAGCCCTTGCCAAAGGCTACCTGATACAGCAGAACTAACAGCTGGGGGATTTAACATCTTAAATTGCCAAGCTAACATCCATCAGAGCTCATGTGAGAGTGCCAAGCAGTCTGTGTCTGTGTAACCTCCAGCCAAGTATTAAGTCTCCGCTTTCCCAGTATATGCTAATCTGTGAGAAATGGATTGTTACAGATCACAGCTCCGCTGATGAAGCAGTTCCAGTTATAAAATCCCATGATTCTGCACACAGAAGTTTCCAGTGGCCATCATAGTATTAGGCATTGGAACAGGAGCAAAATGTCTGATATGGTCTCCCCATCTTCCACTGCAGAATTTGGAATAAGATGAACTGGTTGGGTAAAGCTGTGAAAAATGTGTGTGAAGGAACATGTGCAGCCAAAATGCTCCCCTCCTAAATGTATACATTTCACTCATTGTCAGCCATGCATATATAGCTTCTGCAGTCCTGTAAAATAGCTTAACAAAAGCTGGAAATGCAATTTTTTAATGAAAATAATCTGCTGGCTCAGTATAGGCATGCATTATCCATGCCTCTGCTGTGCTGCTGGAAAGGTTTGATAATAGTGCAGCGTTTGGTTCCTTGTTTTCTTTTCCATTCCTGTGTTACACAGCTGTTTTCTGCTATTTCCAATGCCTGAAATTACTCACTCTTAAGTATTATTAAGGTACAATTCTTACCACTTCAGATTTTCAGGGATTGTCTTTGGCAAATTACTGCAGAATCCCTATGAGGTGAAATGACCCACTGCCTTTCTGCTCACAAGTAGTGCAACGTTCATCTATTCTTTGGAAAATTAGTCTGTGGGACATCCTGGTTACTATGGAACATGTTCCTTCTGCCACAGGAATAAGTCACCCTGAAAAACTCATGGGAACTAAGCAGAGAGCCAGGTTGTGTGGGCTTCAGCATTGGTGCTCTGTTGCAATGCTGCACAGCTGCACAGCTGTTGTGGATGCACTGGGGATCATTCAGTTCATGGAGGGGAAAATGTGTCTCCTGCTTGCTTGTTTTAGAAATGGGGAAGCACCCTGGGACTCTCTGAGAAGCCACCTGCCTGTCAACCTTTAGGAATGAAGGAAGTCCTGCAGCTTTTACAGTACAACCGTACTGTGAAGCTGGTGGCACATGGGTTAAACCATATAACTGTACATAACAAGCCCTCTTTCCAGTGCTTTGAAAATGGTTTGACAGTGCACATACTGCACAGCATCTGTCTAGTGGTGAGAAATGCTGCTTGCTATTGCATAGACTTGCTTAGTGATTTACAGACTTGTTTAGTGACTACAGCACCACCTTCCCTGGCCCTTTAACTTAAGGTTTTTCTGTCCTGGGGTTTATTGAATTCCTGTCTGTCCCAAAATTGTCGTGGAGAAGCCTTTCTACCAAAGAGACATTTTTTAAACCAAAAAATTATTAACAGTTTAATTTTCAACCTAGCTCTGTGAACATTCATATACTGGCACAATAGAAACAGAACAGAAGCTCAGTTGTTGAAGGGTGATGCAGGAGCTCGAAGGAGAACTTGAGGGTGGGAGTCTTATAAACTGGCTCTGTCATGGAAGCAAATGCCACATGCCTAATACACATGGTATGAGCAGAGAAGCTGTGGTCATGGTTATCACCTCTTTATCCACCCTTTTCCATTCTGTCCCCTCATTGCTCTCAAGGGGATTAGTGAGTACTACTGAGTGCAGATTATTCTGGACAAATTTTTTGTTAATTAATACAAATTACTTTAGTAAAAGAGAAAATATTTGCTGATAGGTCTGTGACTGTGTGGGAGGAAGATTACATGACTTCATGAGGATTGGGGTCAAATTTTAAATCTCTCTTTGAGAAAGACAATTAGATCAGTATTTCCAAACTCACAAAATGAGTTATCACCTTCATTTGCTTTTTTCTGTTGTTTTTTTGTTTGTTTGTTTGGCATTTGTACTCAAATGCTTAAGAAAGAAGCAGGCAGCTTGCCCTTCAGAACTCTGTTCTTCCAAATATGATGTCCTGGTTTAGGGCACCCCAAGACTATGATCAATATTTTCAAGAGTTTTGGACATGCAGATGAGAAGAACTGTTCATTGAAAGGTATATTTTAGGTGGACAGTTGTCAAAGACACCAGTGCCCCTGACACATCTACTGCTTGTGGGCTTCCAGCAGCAGGTAAACACATCTATGGTTTTGGAAAACCATTCAGTTGTTAGTAGAACTGACTTAAATACTCACGAGAAGTAATTCACTCTCCAATTTTGACCTGTTGCAAACTGTGATCAGCTCAACAAGTCTTAACATATCAACATATGTATCTCTGGAGTCATGAATTATTTATACAAATGTTCAAAAGGTCTGAAAAGCAATCTTCTTTTGGGCATGTGTGATTGGCCGCATGAGTGACACGGCATTCTCTCATCCCTGATTGTGTTAGCATTTTAATTGCTTATTCCATCTGATGCTAATTTTGATTCTTGATGAGGTCTCAGTGGTAGTATTAAATCCATTCTCACCGAACATTTATCCCTACAAAGCTTCATTTATATGAAAGCTTGTAAAGAAAGAGGCATTAACCAGTAAAGTGTCAGTCTAGTTTCATTACTTGGGCTGATATATGCTAGCTGATAAATGCTTTCATGCTTTCATCATCTTTAGTCATGACTGATCTGGGGACTTCCAATCAACTATGTCCCAACAAATAAACTAGATATGTGTTCAATATGAAGGCAGCTTCACTATCATCACTCATTTTGGTCGCTGTGCTATTGTATAGATAGCTGTTTCCTTTGCTAATCAGGTGTAAAAGTTACTGAGGAGAAGTGTTATGCACTGTACCTTCAAAATCAAGATTTGACTCATTCTCCAAAAGCATCCATTACATGCCTTAAGAAGTTTAAGCCAGAAGATGAGCCAATCAGGAGCAAGCAAGAAAACTATTTTGTGCCAGGGGACTGCAAAGCCCAAGTATGGGAAGACAACCATGCATCTTAACAAGGAGCTTCTTAGGTCCTGTAAAGTGGTGGGTTGTGACACTTGGACCTAGTTTTGAACTAGCAGAAAGGGACTGGGGAGATCAGTAGAGTGGGAAACACTGGAAAGGGAAGCTACATGGCCAGCATAATAAAGATTCTTTTCAAAAACCTTCACAGGCATTTCTCTAACAGCCACCATCATAAAATATGAAGAGACAGTAACAAAAATTTTTAAGTGCATGCCGTGTTCCTATGCTCATGGAAGACAATGACAAAGCTGTCATTAACCTTGGTGCTGAAGGATCAAGTTATTTCCCTTTCATAACCTCCAAGTGATTTGGTAACAGCAATTGATCAATCCTGCCACCACCACGTGGGACGGATGTCAATCTTGATGTTAGAGATGAATGTGCTCAGGTGAAGTAATTAATTCAGGTTCAGCAGTGACTAGGCACTGAAGATAGACAGTACTTGATTGCTGTCCTCTGAGCTAATCTTCAATAAATACCTCCTCCCTTCCTTGACAAGAGATTTTGAAACACATCATACAAGCTTGGATCAACCATTATTGTGAATGAAACACATTTTGACTTGTGTATTACAGAAATAAATTTAGTATGTTCAGTGTGCAAGCTAACTGAACTCATAGTATTTGAACAACTTGCTCCTGTTTTGCCTAGCCTGTGAATGCTGTTTATTCTCAGCTGCCGTTTGGCCAACCCTTTCCCTCCAGTAACTTACAACTTTCAATTTCTAG
Organism: Parus major; assembly: GCF_001522545.3. Classification (NCBI taxonomy): domain Eukaryota; kingdom Metazoa; phylum Chordata; class Aves; order Passeriformes; family Paridae; genus Parus; species Parus major. The sequence goes on from NC_031771.1 coordinate 43,862,418, forward strand.
TGTGCAGTTTTGTTCATCCAGAGGATATCTGCGTAGATCCATCATGCAAGCAGCTGTTGTTGTGATCCTGTAAGAGGAGGGTGAAAAAAAATAATGAGACTTGAAAACACATTTGCCATCTCTCAAACATACTTGTTTGAGATGGCAAGATTTTCTATAATGGGTTTTCTGTTTGTTTAAATACAGAATGGTATGCACTTGGATTCCTGGCATGCAGTCTTTATAGAGCTTGTAAAGCATGATTAATTTATGCAGCACAGTATACTGGTTACAGCATAAAGCGTAAGACTGTATGCTGAATATTGCAGAGAAGGATTTTGACTCAAAAGTGTATGTGTAAAATTGTATAGTGTTTTGAAGAACATTCAGTGAGATTTCTACATGCACATCTTTTTTTAAATGTTCTTAATTGAGACATCTTCAAATTGCTTAGCAAATTGTTTTATTTATAAATCATACTGCTGATATATTTCTTTTCCATTTTGTTGTAATTTGCTGCTGTTTTAATTTTGTCTGATGGGCATGTGCATTTTCATCCATGGTGTGGAATACCTGATAATACCTTATTCATTTTTTCATGCTTTCATAATCAGTTTATCGTTAACTATGATAATTGTACATCACCTCTTAAAAATGGCATAAGGCAATCAAACACTGGTAAAATATAACATCATACAGTGGTTACTTCATGAACATTGAAAGTAACTATGATTGCAGGTTGGATGTTTCAAATCCTTATTTCTTCTAGAGGGCATGTGAGTTGACATTTGGTCCCTAAAGGTATTCTCCATAGCCTTAGAGTTTTTGTAAGGTAATTCTTCTCCCTTGTTAGACAATAAATCACAAGAACATCTGAGAAAATATTTGCTGATAAGTCTGTGACTGTGTGGGAGAAGGGTTAAATGACTTCATGAGGACTGGGGTCAAATTTTAAATCTCTCTTTGAGGAAGACAATTAGATCAGTATTTCCAAACTCACAAAATGAATTATCACCTTTATTTGCTTTTTTTTCTGTTTGTTGGTTGTTTTTTTTTTTTGTTTGGGTTTTTTTTTGTGATAGATGGGTTCTTAAATGATTATAAAACTTCTGAAGTTGTGAATGGGCAAACTTGGATTCTAATTTTATTGGTTTCTCTCCTTCCCTCTCCAATGATTTATACCACATAAAGGCAGATAACCTCTTTTCTTGATCTGGTTTTGGTCCTGTTGTTCCAGTTCCATGTTAATGAATACCAGGAACACATTTTAAGATTTTACTTTTGATGTGCTGAAAGTCAAGCACACTTACATGCTGCATTGGGGTAGTAATCCTTGCTGTCACTGAACTGACAGAATTTAAAAGGGAAAAAATGCCACATACTTTATTAGTGTGACATGCCTCAAAATTTCCTAAGTCTACAAAATCCATCTGTCATAACTAGTATAAGGAATATCTAGCAAGGGCTGTAATAAGAACCAGTCCATTAAACTACTTACACTTTTTTTACAGGCTGATTTTGTCACATTAAATAGAAATGCATGTGTCTTAACATGCATTTGCCATAAAAATGCACTTGCCATAAAAAAGGTCTTCAGCTGTGGTAGGACCTCATTTAGATTAGCCTTGTACCAATTATCCCTTACTGACAGGCACTGAGATGACACTCATTTGTCAGACACCTGCTTAATAACGCTTAAGATCACACCTAACAATATACTAACATTAGTCACAGTTAAATGCTTTTTAATGAAGGTTTCATAGGGAAATGTTTTGTTCCCAATTAATAAATCAGCCTTTATGGTAATTTAGTTCATCTGTATCAACCAGAGTGTTCTCTAAACCACTGTGGTGAGGTAGCACTCCCCCTGCTACCTCCTCAGGCCGCTCTGTGATCTCAGGAACTCCCACTGGGCTTTGGCTTTTGAGCAATGAGTTGAGTGGTGAAGTGTACTTTGACTGCGCCAGAAATTCTTGTGTGGCTAAGGTGGGGGTGGCACTCTCTGTACCAGGGACTTCTGCTGCCTCCCCAAGGAGGGGAACAAGAGATAATCAGTCATCCTCTGACAGCCTTGGGACATTATTTACCTGAATTGTATCCTGAGTGGAACAGTACCATTACTGACCTTTTTAAGAACTCCAGTAATTACCAGCTTGGATTACAGCCAAGATAGAAACTCACTAATGACTAAAGCCAAGCATTTTGTGACCCTCTAAGCAGCTGGTCTAAGAGATGCCCTTTGAGCTCTTCTGGACTGCAGTGGATGCACTCTCTATTAGAGGGACACCTCTCAGAGCTTTGCAATACTTGCAGGACTGTCACTGAAAACTCAAGGTGGGACCTGCACTGACACCCCCACTCCCTCCTCAAGGCTCAAGTCTCACCCACAGGGAAATGACAAGGCATTTAACATTAGTATTTCTTTGGATTTGAGGGTAATTTTTACAGGTATATCTTTGTAAATTTATTTAGACATTGTGTCTGTAGGTGTTTGTGTGTGAAGTCGTTGAAACACACTATAGCAAGTGTAGAATGGATGCCATCCTGGATCTAAAATAAGTCATGCATCCTCTTAATGCACACTTTTTTCTTCCTGGTCTCTGTGCAAGTCATTCTAAACTGATTCTAATCTGATTTTCATTTGTATGCTCCATCTGTGCAGTAAGTAACAGAGTAAACCTTTCCACAGCACTTTGTGAAGTTGTACAAGTTTATATTAAACCTGCTTTTGCTAATACATTTGACAGAGATTTTGAGTCATCCTAACCAATTGTTTGTGATAATCAGAGTTTGAGCAAGCAGGTACTCCTAATGGCATGGTATCTGTACTACTGACTTCTGCAGTTTTGCATATTTTACACAAGTTACATAAGCAGCAGCAGTTAGCTGGTTTTTATATCATCAATGCAAATTGATAGTGCAGTAGTAATTAATGCAATTGTTTTTAACTGAAATTTAAATTTTCTACATAATCTTTTCCCCTTACATATCTAGTTTATTTGTGATTCTGACAACTGTATTATAGTCTTCACCAGCCTGCCAACACAATATGGAGGTGTTAAACTGTTTTGGGAATCTCAGGTTTCCTTGAAAATAGCTACGTGTAATTGCAGGAGTGCTTCAGGACTCAGCAACCTTCGTTACCTGAAGTTCATAAATCTGCCTTTGAAGCATGTTTCTCACTCTTCATAGAGCACAGCTAAAATTGTCCAGTGTAAAATTGTTAATGGCATTGTGCTCTGGATAACCACAAAACTTATTTAAGCAGATAAATTAAGCCCAGATGCAATCATAGTAATTGTTGTCTTGATGAAAAAAAACCCAAATATTTTATTATAAATAGAGTAAATAAATCCCAGACCTGTTAGTGGTTGCACTCTCTCTGGGTGGAGAGAGTAACTGATGGCTTGCACATGCACCAGAAGCTTAAAAATAGACATTCAAATGCAGAATACAGGGGTGTAATGGCAGGAAGGAGATAGCAATACTCTGAAGATAGGGAAAAGCTGCAATAAATCTGTGTTCAAGAGGATTAGACCTGAAAGGCCTTTGGCACAAGCAGTTTGTGGCAATGGCAGAACATCATAAGTGGAGGATTAATCCTACACTAGAAGCAGAACTATTTATATCTTAAAGTAGGATATGTTTCTTCCAGGCTTTCCATTCTTAAAATACACTTTAAGTTCAGGTGTTGGGGATAATTTATTTTGTTTGTACAGTGTCTTTTATTCTACTGTCTTTACATTCTTTAGAATCATTTGGATACAAATGCTAAAAATGGGATTATGCAAAGAAGACAAGAAGCTAGGTGAAGGTATTTCATTATGCTACTTAATTTTACTCATGTCAGTACTCAGACATTCTGCGATGGAATGAAGTCTGAACTGCCAACAGGCAAGATAAATAGTATTTGCATAAAAGCAAAATCAACTGGTTCAATTTTTTGAAATTGTGACTTGGGGTTCAAGTTATTTGATCCATTGCTTAGCTTTTACTTTGATGCCTTACTCTCTGAATATCATATTCTTACTGTATAGTCAAGTTATTTTTTGCCAAAAATAAAATTATATGAAAAAAACTCACTGCTGCCCATTATTTGCAAAACTGACTTCCTCAAGTAATACTGTCAGAGATTTCCCTGTGGAGCAGCAGGTTTTGTAGAAACAAATGTTAAAGCTTAGTATTTTGAGTTAAATCATCAATGAACAGTTTAAGTAAGTTCAGAATGAATACAGGAAGTGGATTTATGGTTCAGTATTTAGATAATTTGCTCAATATGCTGTCACAAATCTGATCCTCAATTCTTAGAAGAAAGAAATAGACACAATATTTAAGACAGCAATAATAATTAAATGTGAAGATGATGAGAGCTAAACAATGCAAATTCTATTGTAAAGTGTTTCCTTCATTTGGAGGTCAGGTATCAAATTTTAATATGTTTGTTCTTTTTCTGTCAGTCAACAGAACATAAATTATAAATGTGCATGATGATATGAACTGGGATGGACTAATTTTTTCCTTAAAATCTAAATAAAATCTTCAAATCACATAAAGAATAATCATGCTTCTCTTAACCACTGCAGTGCTAGGGCTCTACTACATGCTGGAAGTAGACTTTCATATTCCAGGTAAAAAATATGGCTTTTATTAAATCAGTGTTAATTTAACTTCACTGGTATCAGGGAACTTAGTCCCCTAGGAACATCAGAATCAAGATCCATATCCCTGGTGTAACTCGTTGAATTTTTCTGAAACCTGGAAGAATCTTGATGTTTGTGTGGGGGTGTCTTGTATGGAGAGTTACTGAAGGAATAGAGGAAGGCAGAAAAAAATGTACATTTAATCTGCAAATTTTTTCTCTGTCCAGGCCATGTACAAGGTTTACAGTTGTACCTGCTGACACCATAAATTTCCATGCACAGCTGGAGTGCTTGACCATAGGTGCAAAATAAAAAGGACCTTGAGGAAGGTGTATAAAGATAAATACCAAAAACCTTTATAATATTGGGTAAAGTGACCTGTTACACTCAAGTCACACAAAGACTGGGCAGGGAAAAATGGGTCATACTAAGGACATTCTATTGTATTTTATCAATACCCTGAATTTGTGAGTTTGCTTGATTTGCCTCTCCTTCATCTTTGTCCCTTTAGCTGCCCATTGAACCTTGAATGAAACGTGAGCAGCTCTGCCATAGCGTTGGTTGCCATGGGTATCAAGGTCTTGAGATAGTATAACTGCAACCAGAAAAGAACACATGGTGAAATTTTGCAGTGTCTTTCAAGGGCTGAATCATTTTGCTTTAAAGACAAAAAGAGCTGCAGTGGTCAGTGACAACACCTCCCAACAAAACCACAACAAACTGAAAAGAACTAGAAGAAGGAATAACTAGTAGCACTGACTAGTGCTGTAGCATAGTAAGGGTCACAAATTTATGCTGAGACCTGGAGGACTCATTCTGGGTTTGTCTTTCCCTGTGTAGCTAGTAACATTCCTGAGAGTGAATAGACTTGTCAAATGTAGAGGAGGAATATTCATTTTTTTCTGAGGTGTAAATAAAAATGTCTGTTTTCAAGCAAAAGACAGGCATGAAAAGTAAATCTGTAGGGTGTCAAATCAATCAACTGCATTGGCTTGAAATAAGAATGTTAAAGAACAACTTAATGAAAACATGACTGCTCTTTCCATTCACATATGTTCTCCCCAAAAGCTACTGAGCTGTCTGCCTGGGCTGCCATGTTGTCCTGTAGGTCCTCTGAGACACTCCTTATCCCATCCTTAATTCCCCCAGGTTATATCACCTCACCAGCTGCCAAGAGAAATGAGGCAGAATTTGCCTGAATTGACTATTCTTGAATCAGTTCATCAGTTGGGCTCAGTGTTTGCTCTAAAGACAGTTAAATAGCACCATATCAGAAGAAAGTAGTGATGGAGAACTGATGAAGGCAGTCCTCCTACACAATGGATTTTGTTAAGTTATTCCCATGCCAGTGGGAATATTCACCACCAGTGAATTGCCATGGTCAGCTCATTGCTGGTAAGGTGCCTGCAAGAGTCAAAACTATTCTTAAAGAATGTTCCTTGTCTATCTCAGCAGCAGAGCCTAATCCTGTGGTATACATTCAGGCAGGGGCAAACCACTGAGCACTGTGTGACATTCACCCAGGAGAGAAAGAATGGTTTGGTTTAACACCCAAACAGTTACTGGTTCTGATGTGGGATGTGTTAATTGGAGTAAGCATGTGTCTAGTCTTGCTGTTGTGGTCACTTCAGTTTGCTTCAATTAGCATTCTTTAACATGACCCAGGCACTAGTTTATCACATCTGTTTTGTGCCTACAAGGCTATGCAATGGTCAAATGCTCTTCTGCTGGACTGAACTGACTGTGAATTTGAAACCTGTTATTCATTTGCTGTTTATTCTTCCCACCCCTCCCCCAGCTCCTTGTATTTACTTCCTTTGCTGTTTTTTGTTGTTGGTTCATTTGTTTGCTTGAATGATGAAGGGTTGTTTACTGGAAAAGGTCACTGCTGATCTGTTAAATATTCCAGGGTCAGAAATCTCTTGTAGCACTTGAAGCTTATGGGTTCTGTGATGAAGGCTTTCAGATGCAGCACCCTTCGATAATGGTGCTGTGATCTATAGGACAATACTGCCTAAGAACTACCTGCAGCAAGTGATATCTTCAAGCAGAATTCTTTGTCCCCTACTCTGATTTTTGTTGTAAAATATAACCTGACGGTATAATTCCCACCTTTAACCTCTATTCTGAATGCAAATTGATGTTATCAGGTGTGTTAAGCACATATTATGGAATGCTTATGAGAACACCATGCTTTTGTATTTTATGTCCTGATTGGCAGTTTAAAAAGGTTTGCCACTGGAGCTGTAGATCACGTTTTCTCTCCCCACATTTTTTTTTTTTCCACAGAAAACATTGATTTCTACAGTCACTGCAAGGTAGGAGTGTCTGAAAGAAAAGAGTGTCTCAAAAAACCCCATAATTTTCAATTAGAGTGCTGTGGGCATAAAATATTTCGTGGAAGGGGACGTCACATTTCTGTTGTCTTGGGAGATTTACCTAGGCACTCAAAGTAACTTTCAGTAAATCCATCACTTTTTGCTTAAACTTAAAAAGTTACTGGTTTAAAACCACGACAACCCTTAATGTCTTTCAGCTGCCAGAACTCAGCTTCAGAGAACAGCTACATAGTTACATGGTTAAACAGCTGCATAGTACTATCACAAAGTAGGGATGGGGTGGGGAAATTACCCAAAATGCAGAGAAACAGACTGGCTTGTTTCTGCCTTTCCCAAGGGGAGAGCCTGAAGCTCCAGCAGGGCAGTGCCAAGAGGAGACATTGGGAAAGGGAGAGCTCATACGTGGAGGAGATGAGGAGAGAGGTAGCAGGACAAAAGGTCTGTGAGAAATGACGTTGCTCTGACTGAATTAGAACCTTCTAAAATCAAAATGTTAAGCCAGATATTTACTTTTTAAAGACAATTATAATTATAAGGATAATTAAGACCTTTACTCTGTTTAATGTAGTGCACCAGAAATAGTTCAGAGTAGGGTGAAGATGAATGATGGAAGAATGAAGATGCTTGTAAATATAAAGAAATAATAATAATAAAAAAAAAGTACTAAAATTTTACAGTGTAACCTTTTAAATACAAAAAAAAAATAAATTCTGTATTTGATGCTTCTAAGCCAAATTGCACTGCAATGAGAATTTTTACTGCACAGCTATAAACCCATGAAAATAAATTTTACAATATAAATCCCAAGAGGTATATAACCATACCAGGGCAAACAAGATACTTCAATAAAAAGTGCCTTAGATTTGGAGCTGAAATTTACTGCAAATAGTAATTTAGTTTGACAGTGGAAGTATGTTGCAAGATAAAAAGAAAAAGAGCGAGCCAGATGGGAAATGCTTAGCATAAAGGAACGTCCAAGAGAGAAATAAAGTCAGATTTTATACAATCTGGTTGTATAAAATTTTTTAATACAAACCAGTTTTCAATCCGGTTTGTATTAAAAAAACCAAAAAACACCCCCAAGGTGATAAATCTGTAACTTATTCAATGTCTCTATGCAAACCCTCTAAGAGTGACTAAATGCTAGAAAGGTGGAGATAATATCCACTGACCAAAACACCCTGCTTAGGAAGTCTGCTAGATGGCAGCAGTGATGTTAGTGTCATCTGGCATTGTCACCTTTTGGGTTGTTTGTTTTGTTGTTGCTTATTTCAAAACAAAACAAGATTAGACAGCAGCATACTTATTGTGTGTGAAAGACACACGCATGTTCAGTCCCTCCTTCTTTGGCAGAAGCAGAAACAAGGCAACATCTTCCATATGCAGCCTGGTTTGGAAGGCTTCAGGATGTGCCTGGTCAAAACAACTGGTGGTTTCAGGGACCAGACATACCTTTGTTGTTGTTGTTTGTTTGTTTGTGATTTTCTTTTGTTTTGTTTTTTTTCTTGGGGGATGGTGATGCCTGATCAGGCTAAGCATCTGTTTAAGATGTGAACTGCTAGAAGTTTTGCTGATGGTAGGTGAGCTCTGCATCTTTTTTTAGCTATACAGAAAATTAGTTAAATTTAGTAATTAATTAGTAAATTAATGAATTGCAGGAAATTTTGATTGAGATTTTTAGGACTTTATGCTGAACATCATTTGAAAATACATTAGCTCCTTGAGAAGTGCAACAGAGAGGGAAGGGGAAGGCAGCATTCTCTATAGGGGTCCTGTAATAAAGAAAACTGAGAAGCAGAAAGAACCCTGAGGCAAAGGAAAAAGAGCTTCCACCTGTATCTGTAGTTATTTATATGGCTGTGCTTCTTTATAATGAACTCATGTATGAAATCTATAAATGATGTGTATCACCTAGGAAAGAGAGCAGCAGTAAATGGCATCTTATGATATGACACTGTTTTGTTTGTAACTGACTCTAAGACCTAATACTCATTAAAATATGCTTTTGTCATTTCAAGAGTTCTTAGATTATCAAGCCTTTACAGACCAGTCAAGTAATAGAAAGTGTGATTGATTTCTGAGGGTTTTCCTCAGGTCTCTGGTACTGACTGTTTACCCATGTTCCCCCATCCTGTTCAGACAGTAAGTACACTTCATTTGTTTCAGACAGGTAGTTGAATATGAAAACTAATAATTCCAGTCAGCAAAGCTGGCAGCACAATTATGTCTTGATACATATAATGTGAGGAAACTTGAGCACTTCTGAAGAAGCTGAGCTGCTGCAGATAATCTACCATGTGTGGAGACTAATTCCTTTGGAGAACTGAAAACCTTGCACTAGGACTTCAGTGACAGGATTTTTGGTTTTGACAATATATTGGTTCTGCTGGCAGTGTAAAGTGTGAACAAAGATATTGATTGCTTTTTTGCACATCTTTGCCTTGGGAGGAATGATGTGATTGTTGTGTAGCAAATTGATTGAAAAAAATTCTCTGTCCTTGTTAAGCAGTATTTCATTTCCCAGGTGCATCAGCACTACATGAAGAGATTCCCATCCTCTAATTCTCATCCTTAATTTTCTCCTTCCCTGGAGACTAAAAGCATTATTGTCTACCAGCAGAGTTACTGATGTGACAACACCCTGAATTGTCTTTGTGAATCTCTTTTTGTTGATTGGAAGTTAAATTGGCTAAGTAACTATTTCAAGGGGCTGAAATAGATTAGGAAGTGTTCACCAAAGCAACCTTCCTCAGCATCCATTAGAGAGCTATTGTATCTAGTAGGGAAATGGTGATGGTTAACTTGGAGGATTTATATATATATATATACACACATATGTGGGCTTCTCTGCATGAATTATTTATATGAACTTGTCCTTTTAACCTAGTTCTTCAGCTGGGCCTGCATAAGATAAGAGAGCGAGCCTCAGAGAATGAGTTGCTCATTTGTACTTAGAGCATTCAGTTTCTCCTGACTGCCAGCACTGATGAGTCATATGCAGATTTCATCCGAGTTGCTCACAAGTTTGAAAAGAAAATCATTGTTTGTGCCAATGAGATATTTTTATCCTGAAATGTCTGTTAACTAAAGAAGTATTGATAACTTTCAATGGGAAGGGGAGAATATTTTGCAAATGGACCTTTTGAGGGGGGAATATTTTCACTGTTTTTGTCTTTCAGTAGTAGCAGCTGTTTTACAAGGTGGGTAGCAGCTCTGTATACCAGAAATGTCTTATGGGGAAGAAAAAACCCCAAAGATTTTAAGTGGTTCTAGAGTAGAACATGCTTATTTATTTGCTTAACAATTTATATTTAGAGATGTAAGAATAACTTACTTAATGTTGATGCTTCATACTGGTTTATTTGGTTTTAGATATTCTTTATATCAAAAATATGATTTCTCTTTTACACAATGATACTTGGTGCTCTTTTATATTCATTGAGTGCTGCATGCATCAGTGATGCAGCAGACTGATATATAGTTGAGTAGCATGTTGAATACACAACATCTGGCACTACTCCTCTGCAACCTGAACATCTCTCAATAGCACAATATGCAAATTTGTTATAAACTGTGTGATTTCAGGAATTAAATACACATTATTTGGGAATTAAAATATATATTTCACAGTATGAAGAAATGTGTATGTTCTAAAGATAATATAGATGTATAAATGCTTTCCCCTTGATATTTTGGAAGACCTTATTTTGTCTGCATTTTTTTGCTTCTCCTATTTTTTTAAATTTCAATTTCAAAACATGTACATTGGCTTTAAAACTATAATGAAAGGATTTCCTGGTCCTACTCAGAATCCACTAGGCATTCTAATTTCTTCTTGTGGCAGAATATTTTTCAGATGAATAAAGTACAGGACAGCCAGAAAGGTGGGTCTGTTAAAGTAGGAGAGTCCAGCTAAGTATTAAATTAGTTCAGGTTACCCACTCTGTGCCTTGTTTTGCAGTACAGTCATACTTTTTAATACTTAGCAACTTATAGGGCTGGCAGGTTTTGGTATCTGAAATCCAAGAAAAGATATGAATGGAATCTGTTGGTATTTTTTCACACATTAATTTTTTGCACATTAATTAGCTGCATTTAGAGTACTGTCAGAGAAAGGCTGGCTAAAGAACACTTTGATTTTTCACTAAAATGGTGGAGGTTAGCTGTGCTCGAATGGTGATGCGAGTATGATCGGGAGTTGCAAGGAATGGTGACAAGTGAGCAATGTGGGGATGGCTCTTCTATTGGCTCTTTGAGCTGAGAAGATCAAAGCCTCAATAAAAAAAAGAAAATGAACATGTTTTATGTACAAAAGCCACGAGTAGAATGAGGACAAGGCTTGTTTTCCTAAGCTCCTTAAGTTTCAGGAAAGATAACAATGTATTTTTGAGAGTTTCAGTGCTCAGGCTTTGGTGTTGACTTGTATCAGGCCTTCTTTTCACCTTTTTACTCCTGTCTTGAGTAATCTCGGAGCACCAAGCATGACAGAGTTCAACAAGCATTTGGACAGCACTCTCAGGCGCATGGTGTGACTCTTGGGGCTGTCCTGTACAGGGCCAGGAGTTGGACTTTGATGATCCTTGTGGGTCCCTTCCAACTCAGAATATTCTGTGATTCTGTGATATTTAATATTCTGCAGGCTCAGACTCTGCAGGCTTTTGTTCTCTCCTAGCAACACGTCTGCATTTGATTTCAACAAGTAGTTGACACGTAATTCCTCACAGTCGGTATCTGCTGTGCCTGTTTCTTCTATCTTTAGCTTCAAGAGCACAGTAGAACAGACTCTTTCTAACACTACTTTATTTATGCAATGCTTCTAAGGACAGAACAAGTAAAAATCTCCTTAGTTGACAAAGATGCTCTTTACCATAATGTTAAAATACTGAATTAAGACTGAAGCTTATAAAACAGACCAGTTTTTTTACTTATGTTGTCTGAGTAGTTAAGGAGAATTTTCAGATAAAACCCAGGTTGTTTATGGTATTAAATTCTCATTTTGTGTTGCTCCATGATAACCTTTCTGTGTTGCATGGCCTCTTGAGTCACAAGAGATAGTTGGCTAATTTTACTTTTTTTTTTTTTTTCTTCTCCTTTTTCTTCTCACAGGACAAGAGGGAAATACAGTAAGGCATTGCTACTTGACTAATGTGTCATATTTTCTGTTGAATTTCATGGTTTAGAAGTTCTTCCCTGAACTGTTTTGATGATATAAGTCATAATAAATTACATGGGCATTCTTTCATTAAGATAAACGAATAAAAATGTAGAAAAGTAAGGAAAACATTGTGTCAGCCTGTAGAGTTTTGAAACTCTCATCCTTCTACTTGCCATCCTGCATAATTTTTTCCTATTTTTCTCAAGTCTAATAGTGAAATAACATATTATTGCTAAGGTTTAGTGTCCAGTGGTTTCACAGAATGATTTCTTTTCCTTCAATGGACAACTTATTTTTGTATTGAAGGATGGAATTTGAAACCTTTACAGGAGAAGGGTTTAAAAATGGGTTAGGAAATGTTACATTTTAAAGTTCATATATTGCATCTTATACTACTTTCATACATTCTTCCTGCATCTAATTTAAAGATGCTTTGGAGAGGAAAATATTTACATATACATTTTACTTATTGTTACCTTTACACAAAGTAAGTGCATACCTGGCATACTGAGAAGAACTGCGATAAGTTTTTTCCTTTGATCTTTAAACTCCTCTTGCTCTGGCCAATACTTTCTCTTTGAGTATGTTAATACCTTTTCAATTTAGCAAATAATTTGCTTATACTGATAAAATTTCCTATAGGTGACTGAGTATAGCAGAAGATTGAGTTATTCCCCATGAAAGCAAAAAGTCCTGAACAGCACTGTGCAGTATTCAGGCAGATTTACTTATAATCTTGTGAGCATGCAGGCCTTTGATTTTTTTCTCTAGAAAATGCTTTGATATTTTCACTGGCATCTTAAACATAAGCCTGACATTTTGCCATTAGGAAATAACAGAAAAAAGGAATTAAAAATGGAATAAAAGATCACTAGTGAGTGAAAGCTCATACATACATATCAAACAGCTATCACCTCAATGCTCACAAAAGATAGAAACTTCCATTGCCATTGAAAAAACATTTCCAGTTTATGGGGAGACCTATAAAATATCCTCAAAGATCAATCTGGAAACTAAGCCTTATGTCTGTATCATTCACAACCACAAGAGTGAAATGATATGGGTACAAAATACTTTTGAAAGAGCCTGTTGTTTACAACCCAGGCAGTTTAATTATACAGAGCTCTGAATGGCTCTACTTGGCAGAATGGAGGAGGTAGTGACTACAGTATGGGTTGAAATATTTTAGATGAGTTTTTCAGGAAAGAAAATACTGATGATCTGTGAGTTACAGCAATTGTTCTAACATGTACTTAGCCTGAAATTTGTTGATTTGGTTAGACCTAAAGAAAGAGGAGTATGTGTGCCTGAAAACTTTTCTGTATCTTTTTAAATCAAGAGGTGCAATGAAAATAATATTCTTCCATGGAACAAAACAATTATTTTTGGTATTTTACTCTTCTTACAGTCCTGAAATGTCTGAGTTATTTGGCTTGTTGTTTTTTTTTTTTGTTTGTTTGTTTTTTGGTTTTTTGTGTGTATGCATTAATCAAACTGAATAAACATAATTCTGTTTATATCCTCTTTAATAACCACTCATATCTTTGATAACAACTCAGATCATCCATCAGTTTGAATTCCTTATATTTAGCAGACAGGCTGTTCAATTCATCATCATGAATTCTGAGAATAAATAATATTTTAAAGTATTTTGAATATTTAACTAATACTAAGCATATGCACTTCCTATGCAGAGTTCTTCTTTTCAGTCATTTGCTTATGAGAAATTAAATAAGGTTGCATTATCACACCATATATAGTGTAATTAAATATTACTGAAACATCTGTGACACATCTTCAAAACAAAACTCTTCTCTTTTCTTTTTCTCACAACAAAGTCCCAGCAGGGGGCTCCCAGGTAACACAAAAATCTGTAGCAGTCTTAATACACTTGGTGTCCACACTTGGATGATAGCACATATTTTAAAAATTCTAGAATTTGAGTTAAATTATTCCTTAAAAGTAAGTGGTTTTTTTTTTTTTTCTTTTTAAGCCTTTTACTTAAAGCAGGTGTTACTTGCTGAACTCTTTTGGCTCATCTTGAAGTATTTCAGAGTGAATTACTTTCCCTTGCATCTAAAGGTAGATGGTGAAGAGTTGAAATTTTTGCTTTAGGTGTTTTAAAAATCTGTCTGATACAAGTCTTGTGCCAGTTTAGGCTTAACTCTAGTATCACCAAGAGATGTTTTGGAATCCTTATGCACTTTAGTAATTCTCTGTAGATGGGTTAAATGTATACTCTGTATTATCAAATTATATAAAGAGCAGAATCATCAGTCTAATTTAAAGAAATAATTTTAAAAATGAAATATTACTATACCTTTCTAGAATCCTGCCAAAAACTTAAAAGTACTGATTTTATAAGCTTTTCCATTTAGTTATTTCAAAAGAAAGACTCAACAGCTGGAGACATTGTAACAAGACAAGTAAGCCAGTAGCCAAATGTATTTGAAATTATGCTGGCTGAGGTCAGTGGAATATTTCTTAGGAAATAATCTGACAACCTTTTATTCCATCCCCTCTTTCCATATGAAAATCTGACTGGAGATTTGTCAAAAGTATTTCTTCAGAAGCATTTATTTGGGTATGGAAATATTTATTGAAGAACAGTTCAGGACTAATAAAATAGAAATTGAGATTTTTTTTTTTTATTGGGCTCCAAAGGTGTATTCCATAGATGGTTTCTGACAGAATAACAGGAAATTGGTTAGACAGTATTTGAACTAAATCCTTAAAATCTGTACAAATTTTCTTCCTGTCCCTTGGCCAGGAGTTATTAAAATTGACAAATGCAGCATTGAAAATATATCGGTAGTTTAACTGGACAATTGTTAGGCCTTTAAAAACCTGCTAAATATTAGCTATCATTTTAATAAAAACTAGCCAGCTTTAAGATATATAGTCTTTTTTTTTATAGAAAGGCTTGTCAATAAACCCAAGAACAAGTTTGAAACACCTCATATCTCCTAATAAACCTCAAAATATTAAGTTTTCCACATCAGATTTATTTTCCTGCTTCTTGATTTACACAAATTCAATAGGAACAGGACTGGAAGTAGATTTATGCTTCCAATATAGCCATTTGATCACACTGTCTCATATAGTTTACAAATCCATCTGTCTAAAGACTATGAAAACTGCTGCATTTGCAATCTCTTGTGACCCTGCTATCGGAGGTTGCCAGAGAGGCTCTGCTAACAGAGACATCAGCAGCATGCACCAGAGCATCAGATAGTTAAACTTCCCAGGCCCCAGAAGTTCCAAGAGTTTAAACTTCCCCAGGTTTCTTCTGCTTGTGCTGTGATACAAGAGATATCAGATTACCCTTGGTACATAACTTATCTTCTGAAACTATACTGTCTTTACCTGGGAATTTGTTGTTTGCTTTTCTAACAGAATTTAAAGAATTGGAGCCAGTGTTTCTGTCAGTGGGACATGCTGCTGGTGTTGAGGTTGGACACTGACTGCAGTGTTACTCTGACCTGTGGGCAGGTACCTCAGCTAAGGTGAAACCAGCCACTCTGGGTGTACCCAGGCTGGGGGAGCTGCAGCTCATGTTGCTGCCTGACAACTTACCCAGAGTTTGAGGAATAGCTCACCATCAGCTCAGACTCCTGTATAAGTCACTCCCATATACATATACCTACTATAGGTTTTAAGTGCTGAATAATTTTTAAGTTGCTTTGTCCACGCTTTGACTCCTGCTTTAAGCTCTGAGTAACTCCAGGACTTCTGATATTTCTAGTTTCTTCCCTGGAAGATCATTCATAATACAATTATATTTGTAATCCAAAACTACATGAATTGTATTTAAAGCACCTACCTCCTGTCTGCTCAGCTTGATTTCCTTATTAATGGTTTTATAAATTAAAACATTTTGTCACATATTTTGCCTCTTAAAATGAGGTAATTTTTTCCTGGCAGTTTTAACACTGTGTAAATTGATACTACAGAAGAAGTGCCATATATAGGAATGTACTTACTGTATTTCATGGAGTAACTAATTTTATATTTTACAATATTGTGAATTCTCTTGTGGCAACTTTTAAGCCAGGCCAATGATATTTGAGAAGAAAGGCTAATCCTCTTTTCAAGTGTAGATATTTATAGAAGAGTGAGGGTTAAAGAGAAAATATATTGCCTGAAAATATTTTTAATGCATTATTAATTGCATCTTTACTCTGTCCTCTAAAAATGGATTTTAATTTATTGTAAAATTACTTATAAACACTGCATTTGATTGCTGTAGTGAATTAAAGAAGTGCAGGGTTGCTCTTCACACTAATGTCCTTAAACACTTCATATGGTGCCAGCCAACCTACTGCATGCTGCAGCACAGAGCAGACATGGCCTGATGGCTCTGGGCTTCGAGCAAGGGCATGCCTGTGAGAAAAGCAGACCCCACAACCTCACATCACATACTAATCTTCCTTTTTCACTTTTATGTTGCTAATAAACAGGCTGTACCAGCATTTGGTCAGGATTTCAGCAGCTTTCCAGGTAGTGTTTATTGGGAAAGTGCTTGTCTCTCTGAGAGAACACCTAAATTCACACTCTTCCCTCTTTTGTATCTAAGTGCATTTATCAGTTTGGAGCAGGTCTGGTAAAATATTTGCTGTCTTCCCTAGGACCTTAATTTACCTGCCTGATACATTTATTGCACAGAAATGGTACAGATCGATTCCTCATCCTATGCCCCTCTGATTTTTGGTTGAAGAACTATTTCACTGATGTCATGAATCAACATCAATGTAAATGAAATGAGAGTGAGGTTAGTTTTAAGCAGCTGAAAATGTGTATATTTTTCTTCAGCATTAATTGTTCTCAGCATGATCAAAATTAATAGTAAGCTGGACATCTGCAGCAAAATACAGATGTAATTACTGTGACTTTTAAATTTTTATCATTAGAGGGAATTTCTTGTTAATAAGTGTTTTTTTAATGAAGTTCAGGACCTGAAAAACACACATAATAGGGTATGTACCAAATGTATGGTAATATGAAATATACTAAAATATGCTAACATATTAGGACTCAGCATAGATCTATTTTATGTATCTGTATATATTTTCTTATATAAAAACATATACTAAATAAGCTTTACTGCTAAAATATATTCCAGCTATATAAGTTAAATTGCAGTGGTTTTTAAAATGTTTTTGCCTTTTTCTTTCAAAAATACAATTAACTGTATATGTCCATTTGGTGTTCCTTGCAAAGTATAAGTGGCAAGAAATGTGCTAAAAACTGGTATTTCAGGGAAAAAGCAAATATTATGACATTATTCAAACTTAAGCACTAACTTTCAGAAGATGCAGATTAGGTGTGTGGTGCTTCAATTGTGTGTATCTAACTTGCTACACTGAAACAACAGGAGTTACATGGCTCAGTTGTGAAAAGCTTGTGGGGATTTTCTGTCTGGTTACTCAATTGAAATATGTATCTCTGCATCTGAGCTTTTACAGTGTGTAGAGGAGAAAGCTGAGCTAGTAAATATGCAAAAATTTCTTTCTCATTTAATGCTTACCCCTTCAAAGCAAGCAAAGAAGGAAATACTTGTAAAAACTTGCCTATACTATTGGATAAAGTGATTCTTAGAGTGTATATATAAATTTATTTGAAAAAACTCCTGATCAAAAGTACTATTCTCTGTCATTAAATTATTTTTTCATTTGATTTTGGTCTCCCAATATGTTTGAGCTAACTATAATAGTGTTACTCATACATACTAGAGATAAGCTTTAGTGGGACTGGAATTCTTTTAAAAGTAAGACAGTAAAAAAAAAATGAAGACTATTTTATTTAGAAGAGCAATTTTGATGCAGATCAGACTGACAGTGAAGAAAGTAATAATTTCAAAGTATTGGAATACATTTGCATTTCTGATATGGGAGAAAAGGAGGACTCGCTCAGATTTGGTAGGCAGAACACAGCCTGTAAGATAGAGGATAAGAAAATCATCCAAAATCTATTTATACCAAGATAGTAAGAGATGGTGTGCTGCCTAGAAAATATGTAACCCATACACTGCAGTACCTTTCAGCTCTAAAATTAAAAATTTGTTAAATATTGTCTAATGTTTTCATTTATTCTTTTGATAGTATTAATGAGGTTAAATAGTTATAGGTTAAAAATATACTTAAATAGTTGACATATAATTTCAGTAATCTGAATTTGTTCTAGACCCTGCTTGAATTAAGTCATCTCTGAAAAAAAGCTTAGTGGGCTTTGCACTACAAAATGCTTATTTAGTTCTTCAAAGTGCTGTACTTGATAGCTGCAATCAATTACAGCATCTAAAGCTTGTGTTCAAGGCCTGTGAAGCCAGTTGAGACTCCACCAGACTGCTTATGTACTTCAACTACTGATTACAGGAGCCAGTGCTCATATATTTAAAGCTGAGTCCATGTTCAGTACTTGTGTGTTTCTGCTGTTTTTTTTAATAAACTCTCTATAAAGGCCGGTCCAACCTGAAGTACTTCCTCATCTTTCCTATGTATTTAATGTTCCCTGTAGTATGTATTCAAAAATCCTATGTAACATGGATTAAAAACCAAGTTGGGTAGAACTGGAGGAAAAATTTCTGAATCAAATACAGGGAATTATTTGATAACCCAATGTATGGAGTTTATGAATAGTTGCTCCCTCAGAGCTGCATGCTTCTGCCATGTCTGCTGTACCCTGAGGGTACGAGGGGGGAGGTCTGCTACACATGCAGGGAACATACACTGGAGGGAATTCCGTTTGGGTGCATCCTCTCCTCAGGGGTGAGGAAAGCACCTCTCTTAGGGATGGGCAGCTGCAGGATTCACCCTGGCTGTTTCTGAGGCTACTGGTGCTAAAGGAAGAGAGCAAGGCTGTCTCTGAGTTACAACAGGGACTCACCTGGCCTGGTGGCCAGAGAGGACCCTAACTTTCTTCCTTTTCCTTGTAGTTTTCAGCCCTCCTTTGCAATTTGTGCTATTTATTAACTACCAAATTGCCACTTACATTTATTGAGCCTGCCAGCTCCATTTTGTGTTTGATGCTGAATAAAACCGTGGTGTTTTGGAAGAAACTTTTGGGTTTGCATATAGAAGCCCATAAGCAGCTGGAATTTTTCTGATTTACCTACAGTAGTAAAAGTCTACATAAATGACATCCCATAAGTTTTAGGTGTTGAACTCACTTTTGTCTTAAATTTCCTCAGTTTCATCTGTGTGCTTTCATTTATATAGTACTACAATGACATCTGCCTCAGGTATTCTTAATCAAATGATGTTACAGAATTATTAAACCTTTGATATGTTGATTGATATGTTTAATTTTGTATAATAAATGTGAGTAAATTAGTAACGAGATTTCATGGAGGTATTTAAAAGTTGTGTAGATATGGCATTTAGGGATGTGGTTTAGTGGTAGACAAAGGAGTGTGAGGTTAATGGTTGCACTGGATAATCTTAAAGGACCTTTCCAACCTAAACAGTTCTATGATTCTGTGATCATCTCGCAGCAGCCATGCCATGGTCTTAAAATTGGGTTACAGGCCAGGAAGAGGAGATGACCATAGTATTGACAGAGAGACACAGACAATTCAAACAGCCTGCAACAGCTGAAGGGACAAAGAAGACAATCTTTTTGCCTCAGGATGAATTTGCCATGTCCTCTTCCTCCATTCTTTCATTCTGAGTTAAAGGAATGCTCCTAGCAGTACACTGCCTGTGAAAAGAGGTTGTGCTGGCTGCCCAGCAGGCACATATGCTTGTTTAAAGGTCTGTTGGGAAGAAAGTTTGCAGACAGCGCAGTGTGATCTGTTGCAGTCTGAACAGGCATCCACAATGTACATCTGAACTTCTCCCCTCATCCCTACCCCTTACTAGTGAAAACTGACCCTCCGAAATGGAAATGCTTTGGGAAGTGGAAGAAATGATGAATAATTTATTGATTTATTTTTGCAAAGTTCTTGTATATTTTTAGGGTTTAAAAATATAAAGGGAGTCAGTGCCAAATTGGTTCTAGTGAGTCTTCAAATGCTCACTGCTAAATCTTTTCCCATTGATGCATGGAAAAAATATTTTTTGTAGGATTTTGAAAATTATAATCTAATAAAACACTGCTTTATAATTTGCTCTGTATTTTTTCTGTAGTGAAATAAAGTGTAGTTTTTTATTTCACTATCTAGATGGCACAGCTTTTTCTCATTTAGAAGAACTGTAGTCTCTTTTTTGGCTGACCTGTTTAGTAACATAAATAGGATAATCTATTGAGTACCAGTGTAAATCGGCTACTTGTTGCCACGATGAGTTGTCCTCAAAAGGACTCAATAACTGAATCTTTAAGGAAATCCAGGAAGGTGTTTAGAGGAAAGCCAAAATTCCATAGTCCCAAATCATGGCAATGCAAAAGCAATCCACAAAGTGTTAAAATTTCACTGCAATAAAATAATTAAACAACTGTATAGTGAATTTCTTTAATAACACTCTCAGCTACATTGCCAAAATTGAGATAGTAAAAAGGTAAATCTCCACTTAAATTTACTTTCAAGATCATACTAAAAACTAAATATTCTGCATTTAAATACAGCTTTTCTGGCATTCCACCTCTAGGATATGCTTCCATTGGTATTGCATGAATAAATGGTTAGCAAATCCAATGTTAAATGGATCAGTTCTTGTTTGTGAATTGGTTGAAGGTAAGTGAATTTGTCTGCCAGTGTTTGCATCACAGAAAACTTTGTGTAAGAAGTGGTAAAAAAAATCCTTATGTTGAAGACAAAGATTATTCTCCCCTTGCAATTCTCTTGCAATTGTAGCAGTGCCTAGAAAAGCGGCATCCTCTTCTGCACCAGTATAAAAATGTGTGGTCTCACTGAAACCACTGAACTGCTCTAATCAAAGGTGGGTTTGTATCTGATCATCAGAAGAGATGTTGTGTTGCTGTGTAAGGGTGTTGCTGAAGGTATGTTGCACTTCTTAACAACTAACTCTTCTTGAAGACATGCTCCTTCCAATACACATGAAATTCTGCTGTTTATTGTGAGGCAATGTCATGATAAAAGAACAGATGTCTCCAAAACAACATGGTGTCATTTTTCTGCTTGTGAAAATCTGAGAAGAATTAACAGGACACAGGACATAAAGAATTAAGAGGCATAAAATACTAGGAAAGGATGATTTAAATCAGAGCTTCCATTCCTGACATCATGACATAAGAATATGAATACAGAATTCAATACAATGAATTATTAATGGTTCCTTAAATATCTCAAAGACACATTACATGTCTAGCATCTTACTTGGGAAAGGCAGAGAGAGGAGAAGCAAAAGAAGCAACAGTATGTATTTTTTTAAGATTCTGGAGCTTTGGGAGAGATTTCTAGGGAATCTTGCCCGAACAGGCAATAAAAGTAATGGGAGACACTGCTAGTGCCAGAAGTGTTAGAGCTAATGTTAAAATTGGGTAAGGAAAAAAAAAAATAAAAAAATTCAGTATTTTACCAGCTGTACTGGCACCAGGCTGGCACTGTCTCATACACAAGCCTCACAGTGCTGCACGTTTGCACATTGACCCAAAGGAATTTTTTTCTTTTAGGAAGCAGGTGGCTATACCACAGAAAATGATAATAGCTGCTGGTGGGGGTACTTGACATATTAATAATTAATAATAATTAACAATGACACTCCCCTGGTATATTTGAAATTAAATACAGTTGAAATAGTACCATGGAGTTAAATGTGTTTGTGTGTGTAGTTTTTGGGTAAATAGCATGAAAGAGTTATTTGCTTAGTAATGTTACACATTTTTTACTACTGTGAACAATTAACAGAACTGCCTTTTGAAGCAATAAATGTAACAACAGTGTACAATTTTAGAGGTCAGAAGGTTTAGGAGTATTCACTCTCTGCACATGTTTATAGCACACATTGTTCTTTAAACTGTGGGAACACAGTGGCTGAAAGTTACTGGACAAAAATAGCTAAAGGGATTGTTGAGTTTATCATAGAAATAATGCAATAATGGAGACATAGTGAAGTGATAATGCTTTCTTACATGATCTAAAGCCACTCCAGTCTATTATGTACACATTTCCCTTGTTTATTCATCTATAAAGTCAAATGGTTAACCTTGGTTTATTTCTCCTCAGCTCTGCTGAGGCTGAACATTGCATCAATGACAAACTGCTGTGTACATGGGTGAAAGCAAACAGGTTATTTAGAGCTGTTATGATTGTTCTAATTTCTGTTCAAAGAAGCCAGTAAAATTTCATAACTGAGTCTGAATGGAAACATTAACTCTGGACTGAAAACAGAAAAGCTGTTTGGGGAGCAGGACACATGAGGGAAAGGAAACATTTAAATCATCCTTGAGATATGGTTAAAGGCCCTGACTAATTTGTAAGGAACTCAGACTCTGGCTGCAGCATAATTGGTGTTGTTTTTCTTGTTCAAGTCATGCTAGGCCAATGCTTTATCTTCAGCAAGGAAAATGAAACTTGCAGGTCACAACCCATGTGAGGGGTTTGGTGATACTGTCTTCATTCTCTTTACTGCACAGATGCTAAATCAAGGAAATATGCTGCAGAGTTTCTTTACTGCTTATGAGACTAGATTGGAACTGTGCTCAAATTTCTAACAGGCAATGCTGAATTTTACCTAAAAATATTTTCTGCAGTGTTGTCTCGTGTTTTGTTTCTTATGAGGCATATATGTCATCTGGAATCTGAACAAATGGATGCTTACATGAGTTAAATGTAACCTATAGGCTGACAGAAACATATTTATTATATGAGGAAAGGGACCACTCATAGCAGATGCAAGTTTTGTGCAATAACTGCCAACTGCTGCATGGGAAAAAAAAAAAGTATCTTAACTTCATTTTTTCTTCTGCTCATTTGTTATTCTTGTCTTTGGTTAGAGCTTTCATGTGGGACGGGGACACTCGCAACTAGACTAAAGTCTGTTTGTGAGATGTGTCTGAGCAGCTGCCTTTTCTTGGAGAAAACATGGTACATCAGCTTGAGCTGTGAAAAACACCTGGCAGCTCAGCATCTCCTTCTGCATGCAGCTGGTGATGGCAATGCTGTCAGTGAATATGGGCCCATCTGGCAATACTTGGCCTTGCTGCACCCTGAGACCTGTTGCCTTCTCTAGGGGGAGAAGGTGGGGAAGCTCAGCAATGTGGGAGAGTCGGAGGTTGCTCCTGTGGCAGTG
The DNA here is from genome assembly GCF_001522545.3 of Parus major. Lineage (NCBI taxonomy): Eukaryota > Metazoa > Chordata > Aves > Passeriformes > Paridae > Parus > Parus major. The sequence continues at coordinate 43,885,720 of NC_031771.1, forward strand.
TGCATTAAGGGCATGAGGCAGCTGAGGGAGGAGAAGCAAATTGCACAGAACCAGACTGCAAATGAATGGAATATAGAGTGTCCTTCATACTAGTGTGGAATTTTCTGCCTTGTTTTGCTGTTTGTTTTGTTTTCCTACACAAGCAGTGAGGTATTGAGCAGAGTATTAACTTGCAGAGCTGCAGAAGTGCTGCTTAACTATTCAAATGTAAATGGTTATTCAATCATATTCAAACTAAAAACCTTGTTATGAGAAGGGGACCATCTTTGCAGTTGCAATGGAAGTTTGCCTGAGCACCTGTGAGAGAAGAGCATGGGCATTATGCTCAGGCAAGGTCACAGCTTCTCAGCTGTGCTGCTGTTTTGAGGATGAAACACGTGATAGGGCTTGTTGCAGGTTCACCAGGCGTGTCACAGGTTGTTTTGCTACTTCTGCATAAGGCTGATACTGATACCCAATGCATGGCATGTGTGTGGGAGCACATCCATGGCATATATTTCAAGGTGTAGTTTATATTGTATACAACTGCTTGTGAGGAAGCGCTTGGCTCTAATGCACATTCTTGCCACGGTGCAAATTCTGGAATATAAATAAATTTAGTTCCTGACCTTCAATACCAACACACAAAAAACAAACAAACAAAAAAAAAAAACCAACCCAAACCAAAAAAAAATATTTTTTTTACCATTTGTCAGACCAGACCAGACAGTCCTCTCCTAAAAACTGTCCTGCTGGAGTCAGTTTGACTGAAAGGAGGTCTGAAGGCAATGAGGAAGATGTATTCTTCAAATGCTCAAGTTTAGCAGATGACAATGACAGCCTTTGGTTTAACAGCTAATTCCTCATGGGTTCCTTATTTTCTTTTTTAGAGCTGAAGTAGCAGTTTTGCTGTACCAGAACAGATCTGGTTGTACTAATATTAAAGTTCTTGTGTGGTTGTTGGTAGCAACTGATGCAGAGCCTGGGAATCTGACAAATTCAAAAGCAAATTCACAACTAGCCAAACTAATAATTTTTAAATATTATTTTTTTCTTGAGAAGCTTGAACTGATGGGTAGAAGGCTGCCTGTGCATGGGTAGTGCTGTGTTTAAAAAGATTATGTTTCTATAGGCTAAGAGGTTATTTTAAAATTCTATTTTCACTAAGCTCAAAGTTATTCTTTCCCAAATATTGTTTTCATTTTGAATTGCTGCAGAAGTCTGTGATTTTTTACTAGTTCTATCTTAGGTACAATTTTGAGGTGTTTCAGCCAGGTTTTATGCTTTATTACTTCTTTTCTGATTAACTGAACTATGCTTTCAGGTTTATATTCTCCAACCATTATTTTCACTGTTGAATGATAATGATGATCAAAGTTTGTTTCAGGCAGGCAATATTATTTCCAAGCAAGGCGACCTTAACTTCAAAAAGAATATGATAAAGGCTTATTCAGGCTCTGCAGCAATCGCAACATAAAAAATAACTTGGTTTAGTTTTAATTTTACAGTTGTGTACCTTATCATTGGATCATGTCTGTTCAAACTTTAGGATGTATTTTTATCTACAGGGGTGAATATGATTTGCACTGTATGAAGAAGCAGTGGTGGAGTGAAGCAGTCATAAACCAAGGCAAATTAAAGAAAACCTATACTCAGGCATATAGATAATATTCAAATAATTTATGCAAATTTACAAATTTTACCTTTTTACCAAATATCCCATTTCTTCAAATGGGATTTTTAATTCCCATTGTCCTAAAGTGCTGCTGGAGAAATTTTAGAAGGAAGAGTTTGTGTAAGCTGTGATTGATTACCAGGTGAGAACCATAATAAAGAACCATTTAAGAGTTTTAACACACTCAGAAGTTAAAGGTAGTGTTGCTGCTCTGTGGAAAATCCTTGGGTGTGTTGTGGCTGACTAAATGGAGTACATGCTGACTCATACATGAGAAACCAGGAAAACAGCATAGGCACTGGTTCTACCTGCACTTCTGCCAGCACCAACAGATCAAAACACCCAACATACCGTAGGCCATAAAGGACTGTCCCATCTGGATGGAGTCGAATCATTCGGTTTTTCACTGTCACCCCATGGACAAATGATTTCTTGTCATTTTGGAAATACGTGTCCGGCACCCAGAGCTGGTCAGCCACTCGGTTGTCCAGAGTTAAATTCAAAGGTATTCCAGAATAAGAGAGCCTTTTATCCCTCCAGGACTGCTGAAAGTACATGGTCAGGGTGTAGTCCTAGGGAAGAAACAAGAAGGACTTTTTGTATTTTCATACTGATTGACTGACCAGAAGTTTACTTTTGTAAAGTAAGAAGTTACAGCCAGATAGCATTGCATAGCACTGAAGATATCCTTCTGATATTCCTTCCTGATAATTCCCTCCCTTCACCCTGAAAGATCTGCCCTCACCCCAATCCAGAAAGGCCTAGCCCTCCTCTGAAAGAGCAAATACAACCTCAGAACGTAATGGATAACTTCCCATTCTGCCTCTGCTGGAGCTGCCAGATGTAATGACTTTAGATAACCAGGCATATCTCTTCTCAGCCTGGGAAACCTGGTGCTTTCTGTCCTTGCCAATTGGATTTTACTGTATAGAAAATCAACACCTTTTCTTGGCTATCATGTTATAACTTCAGTGAAATGCCATTTATGCAGCTTTTCAGCTTTCATTTTGTCTGAAAATAAATTGTTCTAAAGGCTTGTGGTCTGATTTACTCTCTTGTATATGTCTTTCTGGGAAATTGGTGATTTTAAAGGTAGTCAATTTTTTCAAGTGGAAAAGCCCATGTACTCTGCAGCTCATGGAGTTCTTAAAAGATGATTAGAATAGCAGTATGTTGACTACTAGTTTTCTCTTCCTCATCTCCTCCCCCAGCCCCATTTTAAAGTGACAGGTCACTTTGTCACACTTTTTTTAAGGTAGAAGTGCATCAAAATCATAGCTATTACTGAAAAAATTGGTCAGGAGTAAGATTTTCTTTTATGTGACAGAAAACCTTACTTCTGTCACCGTCACAAATCCTAGACTGGACTCTAATTTTTGAAGAAAAAGCATAAAAGCTGTCTGATACAATTTACAGTCTTCATCTATAGTGGCTTCTTAAGACTGTATCACTGCCATGAAATCAAAGCAGAGTTGTTACCTTTCAAAAAGACTTTCTACCTGAAATGTCGCATCCAACAGAGCTATAATACAGATTTAAGAGTGAAAGTTAATAAAAATACTGTTCTTTCTTGCCCTAGGCCAGTAGTTTGTTGTTTTGTTTTGTTTTTTTTTCTTTATGGATGAAATATCATGAGTGATGGTCAGTGGTTATATACAATAGGACACTTACATTCTCTGTGAATACAGACCCCAGATTTGCAGAGTTCATAAATATGCCCCTTTTCAGACCTGCAAATTGGTTGCTACCCACAACAGACACAAGAGGTATGCGGAAGGTTTGTTTGGTTTTTCTGCTGGCCTGAGTCCCTAGGAGGAGGTCAGAACATCTCTGCTTTTCAGACCATGCTGGTCTAGCCTGGAACTACAAAGTAATGCAGTGAGGTATATGCTGAGCTTTGCTGAGTAGGTGATTTAATTTAAATAGGGCTACAGAGAAGCATGAACACCAAGGAGGAAAGCTTTAGAATGTACGACTTAAATAGAGGTGAGTTAGAAGCATCACTTAGAGAGAAGTTTGCCCTTAGTTGTTCTTACACATATACAAAGACCAGCTGGGAATTGGATGAGAGAAAACAAAAATTAAAACCAAAACAAAAATCAACCAAACATGAAAGAACAAAACAAAACCCCCACCCAATACCACAAATATCCCACCACTGCACCACTATTCTGGTGCAGTTTTCATAGGTTTCATCTGTTTCCTAACCTGCCCTATTTCAAATCTCTTTAGGTAGAAAAGCTTTCATAGATGACTGATAAAATTCAATCCCTCAGTGCTGCACCTGGTATCCGCTACATCTTCTGCCTGATCCAGCAGAGCCTATGCAGACTGCAGCACAGATGGAACAGAAATTCTGATTATACATGATTATCTTTTCTCCTTTTTGTTTTTCTTTATTTTTTCGCTAGGCCTTAAGGCTGCTTTTGTGGAATTATTATGCTGTCCTACAGAACACCAAACAATTGAGTGTTTGAGAACCTAGGTAATGGTTCTCAAAGCTCAACCAAGAGAAGAATAGCCACGGTAAGCTACAAGAGATCTTAAAGGATGTGATCAAGTGAAAGAAAAATAAATTCTATCTCTTGGCTATGACTACTAGAAGAAGTCAAGTTGCTAATTTTTAGCATTATAGTCTGTTAAAATACTTTGTTTCATCCAACTGTGCTTTACACAAAATACTGCTGTTGGCAACACCACAGTAGAGAGAGCGCTCGTCTGATCTGCAGTTGTGCTATAGTATGGAGAAATACATCGCAAGCCAGCAAGTGTTAATGAGAAATGAAAATTTGAGCTTCATCCTAAAGGAATCTCAGTGTTTCTTAACTGAGCAAATTATCTAATTTTTCCATTCCTCAGTACAAGGGGGTATTACTCATTATTTTAATAAGAAAAATAGGCTGATATAATGATTGTAAAAGTCCCTGTTGCAGTAAGCTCATATTTTAAAAAGCGTAGTCAGAGACTGTTTTAATGAAAAGCAAATTACAGTTGTGCTATAATAACCCGAATTTTGTAGTTATAAAATTTCTAATTGTTTTTTTTTAATGGAATACAGCCTGACCTTTCTTATCTCTCATTGGCAGAGTATTAAATGCTGGCAAGCCTTTTGGCTAGCAGCATCATGGAGGTTCTTGTATTTTTTTAATATTGTATTGCGGTGTGAGTGAAGCAAGGATTTAATGACTACTTGTCTTCTACCCTGTAAAATTTGCTGGAGATTTTGTGCTTTCAAGCTCTGACTATATGAATAATTTCTGAATCTGTCACATCTGTAGTGGTAATTGGCTGCAGAATTTTTTTAGCTTCTTATGAAAACTTCCCAAGATCTCAAGCATCAGTCTAGATATGAAAATAAAACACACTGTACATAACTTTCATATTTAAAAAATTCTATTACTGAGTTTAAAAAAAAAGGGGCCAATGTAAAATTAAAAAAGAAAATCTGTTTCTGCTGCTAACTGTTCTTTCAAATGATTTAAATTATAGAAACATATTGAACATTTTTTTCTGAACTGTACTTTTCATAAGTAAAATAATCTGTAATTCTGCTGAAAAATCATGATATTTCAGTAGATTTAATAGTGCTGTTTATTCTTTCTAAAAGTGCCTCACATTTTCAGAGCATAGTGAACCTTTAGAATGGAAAATATTTGAGCACCAATGAAAATCTGTTTTGGTTTGTATCTGGTCTAGCTTCCATTTTTTCTGGGACAGATTTTGATTTATTAGTATGAGTTTTTTTCTCTTTCTTAGTAATTGTGCAAATTTTTTATTTCTTTGTATCAAACCATATATTTGTAAATATGTGTATACAGATGTTTACTATAGCTTATAAGTAAATCTGTATTAGTGCTTTATATTTATTTATTATTAGTGCTTTAATAAAGTGCATTAGGTTGCTAAGACAAATACATGCTAGTCCTAGGTAAGAGAGGTTCTGTGAAAATGTCAATAAGAGAAACTAGTCTATTTTACTCAAAATTGAAAGCTACTTTGTAATCTGAATTTAAGCAGCCTCACAGATAAATATTGGCACCGAGCCTCAGAGTTAATTTTAGGAAAATAAATTTCTCAGTAAAGAAAATTAATGGACCATTGAAGCATATTGTATTTGACGTTAGATGAACGATTTCTAGTTCCAGTAAGGAATAGACTGAAGAGTTACTATACAATAATAATTCCTTTTTTAATTCTGGGTGGGGTCTTTTCCCTATTTTTTTAAATTTTTTTTTTTTTGGTGCAATATGTATAGATAATATAAGGGCAGTAATAAATTTTTTTATTTCCTGATAAACCTCTGTAGATCTCTGAAACTAGAAGAGATATATTAAAATTAACTTAAGAATTTGGAGTTGCTGGTAACTTCTGCTCTGTGATTTACCAGTTCAGCACTGTAGAATATAATGTGTAATACATTGCTATATTATAATCTGACTTTCTGAGATACACAGAACTAGCACTTCACCATGTTTATCAGCTGAATTATGGATTCTGGTGGAATAAAAGATGAGTTCACATGTCTGCTGTACTGGTAGTTGATTTTTCTTTTACAAATTTCGTATTTTAAGGAGAAAATAGGGAATATTTTAATGTGCAATGTTCAGCTTGGTGGTCTAAAATACCTTTTGTTTTTCCCTTTTCCAAGGTGGCCTTAATCTAAGCTCTGTCATCATTTCATGAACTGAACAGCAGGTTAGCACATTGTGATATATTTACGTAATAACTGACCATCAAAGCCCACTCTGAAAGTCTTAACCGCTAAAAATGAATAATGTGGATGCAGTTATTAGCAAAAGTTAGCAAATCAAATAGTCTTTTGTGAATAGTTAGCTGTTCTAGGTCAACATCAGACACTAGCTCTCTACATGAGTTTGCATATGAAGGCACTGTGCAGCAAAATGAAGTGCACCAATGTCATACTTCTAATAGACAGCAGTGTATATTGGTAGTTGTGGGATGAACACTGCACACCCAAACAATCTTAAATTTAAATTTTATCCTTGGGAACCATCCACTAATACCGTATCTGTCAGCCTTGCAGAAAATGAGATGAAATGAAATTCAGATACACTGTAACTTAATCAAGACAAACATAATTGAAATTGCAATTTAAAATTAAATATGGAGTGATAATCAGAATATTAATATTGACTGCAATAATGCCATAAATGTAAAAAAGCAATATATGTAAATTCTGCTGTGACTGCAAACCCTTATTAATTGGGAAAGAGTATTTTCTGTGTTTATCTGATGCAAGAATAGTAAGGGCAGGGTTCTGAAAGAATTGGAAAATGCTAAATTTGCAAATTGTAAAAATCACACTCATTCCTACATTGCAAGAATGCTAATGTATCAGAAGCAGCTGTTAGCCGTTCAGCAAGTTAATTGTCCTACCTTGGAGCTCCAAGGGAAGCTCTATGTCCTCACCTGCAAAAGAGCTATTTTATAGTAGGAGGATACAAATGGTGATGTGGGGTTTTGGGTGTGGGATTTTGGGTTTATGTTTGGAATTTGTGTGTGTGTTTTGTTTTGGAATTTGTGTGTGTGTGTGTGTGTGTAATGTTGGGGTTTTTTCACTTTTTTCTATGAGGGCTGTTTTTGGTTCTCCCCCACCTCTTGCCTGCCCCTGATGCTCAATTCCAGATACTGCACAGAAGCTAGGGGAAAAAATTATAGGTGAAATTAGGGAGGAAGAATATACTGGTTCTACTCATGTTCTTTTCTAAGAATTTCAGGGGAGCTGCATCTCTTTATTTAGTCTGCAGTCCAGCCAAGCAAGGAAACTAGGGAATTAAGGGCCACAGTACTGGACCAACTGTACATGCCTTTATTTCTAAGGACATAGTTCAGTGTTCCTGTGGTTGTTTTCAGTGAAGACTGACACAGCATTTTACCCAGTTCTCCTTTTCTATCCAAAGTAGTGGGAAGAGGGGAGAAGAAGCATGTACTCAAATTATGCAGTACTCCCTGGCCTGGTTCACAGGAGGCCATGTTTCATGTGAAGTACACTTCTGACAAAGAAAATGAAAGAGAAAGCTAGGACTCCAGGACAATAGGAAAAAACCCTTCTATTTTCCAAACAGAAGCTGTTGGGTGTTCTTTAACAGGATCAGAATTTTCACACAACAAACATCAGTTTTGCAGAAATCAAGTTTTCCACCAGAAAATTACAGATTGTTTATAAATGTGAGACTTCTGTAGGAGAAAATATTGTGTCAGGTCTTGTTAGGCCAAGTCCTAGGTCCTATGTTCTGGTTAAACAGCCCCAGGTAGTGCTGCAGTCTGGGGGAAGAGGGGATGGAAAGCTGCCCAGCAGAGAAGGACCTGGGGGTGCTGGTGACAGCAGCTGAACATGAGCCAGCAGTGCCCAGGTGGCCAAGAAGGCCAATGGCATCCTGGCCTGTGTCAGCAATAGCGTGGCCAGCAGGAGCAGGGCAGGGATTGTCCTCCTGTACTCAGCACTGGAGAGGCTGCATTTTGAGTGTTCCGTTTGAAGCTCCTCACTGCAAGAAAGACATTGAGCTGCTGGAGCATTTCCAGAGAAGAACAACGAAGCTGTTGAAGGGTCTGGGGTGTACGTCATATGCGGAACAGCTGAGGGAACTGGGGTTGTTTAATCTGGAGAAAAGGAGGCTTGGTGGGACCTTATCTCTCTCTCTCTCTCTCTCTCTCCAGCTACCTGAAAGGAAGTAGTCAGTCTTTTAACCCAGGCAATGAGCAACATGGAAAGAAGAAATGGTCTCAAGCTGTACTAGGGAGATTCAGGTTGGACATCAGGAAGAATTTCTTCACAGAAAGGACTGTTTAACACTGGAAAGGACTGCACAATGAGGTGGTGGGGTCACCATCCCTGGAAGTGTTCAAGCAGCAACCAGATGTGGCACTTAGTGCCTTGGTCTGGTTGACAAGGTGATGATCAGTCAAAGGTTGGACAATGTGACCTCAGAGGTATTTTCCAACCTAAATGATTCTGTGATCTTTTACAATTTGTTTGACCAGTTGGTAGTTTCAGTGGGTAATATAGCGTCTTGCATTTTTGTTGTTCAAATGTGCTGATAATTGTTCAGGAAAGTGTTGGCATTTATAACTTCACAATTATGTATGTGGCATCACAGTTGGGTCTTACAGAAAGAAGCGAAGATCTAGCAAGAATCCATATAGCTGTATAGCTCAAATGATGATGCTCCTTATTGCTCAAACCACAGCCAAGAATAAGATTGGACTTATAATAATGTTGGAAGTGAAGGCATTACTGTATTGGGACCCAGTATTACTCCTTGAAGTCAAAGCAGAAGTCCCCTGAACTGCAATAGGATAAGAAGTACATCCAATCCTTACTGGAAAATCAAAGCAAAACATTTCTCAATTGCAAATGTCAACTATGAACTTATTGCATTTTGTTGAGTGTTTTAGTAATAAGACTTAGCAGAAGCAGTAATAAATGCTTCTGACATTTAAATGAGTTATTATGATAGTTGTGTTCCATTGGTTTTGCATTATTTAACACAGAGGAGGGTAAAATCCCAATTTTATCTTGTGTGTTGTTTTGCCTCCCGAAAAGAGTAAGGACTTCTAAACTTTCAAACAATAACCCACTGCCTTATCCTTTGCTGCTATTTTCCCCTCTTATTTGAACTTTGCTAACCTGAAAGGCTTGAATGTGCCATTTGCTCTTTGTATAGGAAGAAGAGAGATGATAAAACTAATATGGATCTCTTTGATTAGAAGTGGACTTGCCAAAATTTAGCAGGAAGGTAAGGTAGGCTTACAGATGTGCTACTGTTACTCCTCACTGCATGCTGGAAACTCCTTTAAGAAAGAAGAAAAAGTACTATACCACTCTCAAACTTTCAGCTGTATAACCCACTGTATGGGATAGCAGTGAGATACACCAGTATAACATTTTTTCACAGTTCAAATTTAATACCTTGTCTGTCTTAAGTGGCTATGTTGCCAGCAAAAGAATGAGAACATGCCCATGGTATGATTCATATTCCTAGAAAGGTCAACTGCTTTTAGTAGGAAACAAGCAATAGTATGTATTCCCACGATATTTGATTTTGCTTTTGAAGCTGTTAGTCTTTTTTTTTTGTACAGAGGGTAACACTATCATAAAGTTACATGTGGGGATGGGTGAAGAACAGGAAAAATATGGCACAGGAGATATACACACTTAAGTTAGATGTCATTGTAATGAATGCTGGAGTAAAGAAATAAATGCATATATACAGTAACTATATTCAATGTGTTCATACATTTTTTACAGGCAGCAAATAACAGTGTCCTTGATACTTTGGCTCCAGTGAGGGCACTTGATGTTTCAGAAGGAACAGCTGAAGAGAAAATAAAGGAACAGAAAAGTTTCTTACTGCCAAGTAGCCCACAGACCAACATATGTTAATAAAAACCTACATACAACTTTTAAGAGCAAATTTAGACAGCAAGACGTAAAAAGAAAAACATCTTCTTTCAGACATTTCTCTGTATGACACAGCTAAAAACAAGTTTTTGCTAAAATCCCCCAAACAAACCCAACTTAAACAGGTAGCTCGTACCTGTCTATCGGTGTCTGAGGACTCCAGTTAATGTTCAAGACCAAGTATTGACAACTACAGTGGAAAGTTATTCTAGGTATTATATGCTCCTGTGTGCTGAAGTCCAGAATATTTTAGCATCCTTCTCCTCCGAGTTTTACAAAAACTTGTCTGTTCATAGGCAGGCATGAAAGGAAATGGTGGAATGACACTTGAGGACTGTGACCTTGTGCTCAGGAAGTGCTGTCCTCATCCTCTCTGCAAACAGGTGGAGAAAGCACTCTAAGGAAAATAAATTTTAAACTTTAACTGACATTCCAAAATATTTCATCCAGCTTGGACATGAAGCATCAATACAAAGGAGTAAGACTGGACATTTGAGTGAAAACTGTACTTCTCATCTTTGTGTGTGGACTATATGGAGATGGCTCTCTACTGACTGCAGGACTGACTCATGAGTTGGGCATAGATGAGCTCTGAAGGTCTATCACATGGAATGTGATCTGAGGACTAAAGCAAACTCAGCCAAAGATAGCTGGGAGGGTGCAGCACCTTTAAGTTCCCACTAAGGAAAAACATTTTGGAAGAGTGAAGAATTAATTAAACCCCACTTCCCTTGCTACCTATAAACAAGATAATTGTAAAGCAGCCTGTTTTCTAACAATGGTTGTTGCTGAAACACTTGATTATTTTTTCCCTTTCTAATTTCCATCTGGCTCAGCAGGGGTGAACTATGAGACCATTATGGAGTGCACTGAATGTCTGAAGAGGATGACACAGTGCTAAGAGCTCAGTAGAATTCCTTGTGGTGTCAGTGCACAGTACTGCAGGCGAAGCTGAACTGGTTGCACTAAGAGCTGAACTCTTAGGAATAGATGGGAGAGGTTTGTAGACTTTTGTCTTGAACCCTATTGTATAAGCACTAACAGTACTAGAAATCTTACAGGATTACTTACTGGACAGAAAGTTAAAGAAAGCACAAGACAGCGAGTATCAGCAATGTAAAAATGAATTGGAGTCACAGAATGAACTAGCTGATCATGTGAAATAAAAGAAAATCCCCACAAACCTTAATTCTGTGTTGACCAGGGCCTTATGCTGAAATTAAAAGTAAGAAATCAGAAGTAAAGACAGCCAGCCATACCTAGACTCTTTGGCTCCAGAAGATGTTTAACAATGTAGGAGGGAAGATAACTATATCTTAGTATGAGGCTGGGCCAACTTTATAAAAACAGCAACTGATTTTTTCTTTTTAATGCCTTAATATACATATCATTTATTTTTTACCCATTTAGGAGCAGTAGTTATTTCTATTTCTACAGGTCTGGTGACTGAAATCTATTTGATTCCTCCTGCTTGGTTCTCAGCTGTCATTCTACTGTATCAATTCTCTCTAGTTTTGAGGGAAGCAGATGGAGGTCCAAGTGACATGCGATGAGTCAGTGGCTCTACCTGGAATAGAAACAGTAATCACATAGCTGCTGCCAGATCTTTAAACTTATGTATACCTTACTGGGATTTTTCTTGGTGTGCATGGGTATTTTTTGCTTCGTTTTGTTTTGTTTGTTTGTTTGCTTTGATTGGTTGGTTGTGTTGTATGTAACTACTGTGTGAGGGTAATAATTTCCCTCTGTGCTGCCCAAACCCCTGCCAGTGTCACATAGTATACAGTTCACAGGATGAAAGTGCACTTTGTGGCATGTATTCAGCTGCTGCTTAATTCACAAATTTCCCATCTGCTAAATTCTGAGTTTCCTAGTTGGAGTTAGAGATGGGTATAATGTTTGTTGTTTTTCATAACACCAGAGACCTCCCCAGTGACACATGTTTTACAACAGGGCAGGCAGCAGTTTTGAAATTATTATCAGTGAACTCCTAATTACCTTTTGACCCATGTTGTATGCATCTTCATTTTACAGTTAATGTAACTAGAGATGCCTTTCTTGTTGCCCTGTCTCTTTTTACTGTTAGGTCCAACCCGGATTGGAAGCAGTATTTTTATGCTTCACAGAATCAAAGACTCCTTTAGGTTGGGAGGGTCTCATTGAGACTGAAAGAGAATTTGAGACATGAAAGTCAGAGACAGCCTTAGATACTCTCCTGAAATCCAGGGCTGTGATCTTGCTTTTTGTTGTTTTTCTCCCCTCTCAGATTCCTGAATGCTACCATTTCATAGTCATTGCAACTAGGGCTGCCTCTGACTTTCTCATCTCAGACACATTTTATCTTCTTGAAACTACAAGGTCTAGCAGATCATGTTTTCTTGTTAGCTTCTCAGTTACCAGGAAATTATCATCACTGAATTCAAGAAGTCTTCTAGATTTTCTGAGCCCTCCTGTATCATCCTTCTGGCAGATACAACAGTGGTTAGTCTTCCATGAGGAACAGGACCTGGGCACATGAGACTTCCTCCTGTTGTTTCGTCTGCATTTTCTTCCTGGTCAGGATGTCTAGGGTAGATACTCACAATACAAGGCCAAGCAATGTTGGTTTGGCTGCTAATCTTGATCCAGAAGCTGTTGTTTGGCTTCTAATTCATCCCAAGGCAGAGCTCCAAGTATTCCAGCTGTTTTCTCACATAGAGGGCAGGCAGCTCCATTCCCTCTCCTTTCCACCCAGTTGAACAGTGATTCTTCTTGCTGGTTTCCTTGCCAGTTCTGTTCTCTTGCTTCCCCCTCCTGTATGCTCCCTTCAGTGTTTTAGCTCATTGAGAGACTTCTGTCTTAGCCTGGAAGTTCTGCTGGTGAAATTCTGACCTTCTTGTATGACATTGTGGATTGTTCCTGGTTTTCTTAAAAATTCAGCCTCATCTCAGCTTGATGACTGCTTGCTAGGGAATTTTACTTAGCAATTACCCAAATAAGCCAAATTCTACTGTCCTGGTGCCTTGAGCCCTAACTCCACTGCTCACTGTCTCAGCTGTCCTCCAGATCCTTAATTCTGTCATTTGGTCACTGCAAACCAAATGTGCTGTAAATACTTGCTTTTCATCTGGGATGTTTCTACAAAAGACAGCTTGAGGAAAAGCTCTTCATGCGATTTTTCATGAGCTGCATAATTTAAATATTATTAAGCTGCTTACACGATAATCTAACATCACAGTTGACAAGTATACAACACTGATGTAGACTCTCTATGGAAAATTTGCTTTTGGCTTTTGCAGGGAATCAGTTTGCCTTTAAATGCATGTATTGTTGACACTAAATCCTCAGAGCAAAATGAAGAGTATTTTTAGAGTGTTGACAATAAAGGACTTTGTTTTATTTTTATTTTAGCAGCATAATCAATTGGATAACTAATGGCACTGGCCAATTTAATATGATTAATCTGATTAAAATCCTACAAATGCAGTGCTGTTGCCAGTCTCATGGGAACCAACATTTCAAAATACTGTATAGTATGTGTAGACATTTTAGGAGAAGAAAAAAAAAAACAAAGAGCAAATAATTCATCAGTCAGTTGGAAAGCATCTGATTAATACTCTTGAGTCCTGATTAGGATATGGAGGTGCAGTTTCTCTTTCCTGAAAAGTACGTAACTAAGGAGAACTGAGGATTAGTAATTTGAGGAATTGAGTAGCTTAGTGCAGAAAATTGGGATTGGTGCCAATATACTGAAAATCTGGGAGAGTGCCTTCATGTAAATGACTTTATAAATAAAGCAAGCCTTAAAATCAGTTTTATTTAATGCTTAGGGCAGTAAAACCTCTCTCTGAGACTGAAGTTTCAGACGGCTTTCACCTCAGTGAAAGCCAAGACAATGCTACTTCCATCCCTTCCTGTGCGACGGCACACATTTGAGTAACTAGTTAGAAGTGAAAGGAATCCAGGTTAGAGATGGTATTTTTGCATGGTGTTTTTTCTGTGTAGGAAAATTCATTGATCCTATCTCCACCACCAATGGCTATCCAAGCATTGGGGCAGGGAAGTACAACTAAGAGTGAAGAAGAAGCCAAAGCAGCTTTGCAGAGCAGCTCAGAGAGCAGCTGTAAAAGTATAGTTCTGGAGTGGGATTTACAGTCCCAATGTAAAGGCAATAAAAACTAAAGGATCTTCTGAAAGATCACAGGACACATGTAACACTGCCCTTAGTCAAGGCAATTTTCATGTGTTCTAGTCAGAGGAGGCCAGGATGAAATGAGTTAGCAGTGTGTTTGGTAGCTGGGTACAAATATTCTACAGTGTCATATCAGAGTGGCAGATGCAGCTCAGATCTATTGCCAGGGTTGCACCAACCCTTCTCAAATGACTGTGACACCCAAGCATCTCTGGGTTGGCATCTAGTAGCCTATCTGCTCTCTTATATTTGCTATGTAAGTTTATTAATATTTTCACAGTATTAAAATACCACAGGAGCTCAGCATCCACTCAACTGTTTCAGTATTACCTTGCCTCTGTTCACCTATTAACTTGGGAGAAAAAAAAAAAAAAAAAAAGAAAAAAAATTAGCATTCACAACATTTTAAAAAGCAAGGAAAGCCATTTTTGACTCCCCAGCTTTCCCTGGTTTGCTACAGCTTGCTACAGAATGTTGAGGTGCTGTTGTGAAGTTTGTTCAGCATGGTGACTTCTGAAAGGGGCAGATGGAGCCTTGCTGGAAGAAGCATGGAGTTGGTTTGTTGAGTTGTTGTCTGGGTTTTGGATTTTTTTTACATGTCCCTGTGCTTCTGAAATATTCATTTTTGGTCCATCTTGAAAGGTCAGCCAAAGTACACAGAGCAGTTCTTTTGCACACAGTTTCATTTCCCCTTGTGCTTTTTAGAGACAGCTGTGTCACACCGCGAAGGATAAAGTTAAAACATCTAAGTGATCCATACTTGATGATCACTAATGCAGATTGCCTAAGTCTGTTGTGTCCTGAATTTATTGCAACTGATATGACATATGCTAGAAGGGACTATTGAGGGCTGAGGGATCCTAAACCCATGGGTTGTTGGCCAAGCAGTATTTTCTTCTGAAGCTTTAATTTTTGGAGTCATTGTAAAGTCTTAACTGTGTCAACTGAAAGTCCTCATGAATATTTTTCCATTTAGTAACAAGCGAACAGCTGTTTGTTACTGGTAAGTTTTCATAGTTTCACAACTTAGACAATTTCAGTCCAAGAGGAATGGAAATTCAGTGTGTTTTCGTGTGTGAAACAGGCATTGTTCCTATGCATTTATTCCTCCTTCTACAAATATGGCTGCTTTTTTGTTTCTTTTTCTTAATGCCTCTACTGTGTAGTAAGAGTAATTTTCCACTAAAATAAACTTGTATTTAGCCAGATATGCTCTACATCCAGCTGGACAAACTGTGAAGTCTAGGTCTGTGACACTACTGCCCAAAGATAAAGTGTGGCATTTTCTTACCTACAGCTTTTTGTAGGGGTGGTTTTACCTCTTGCAGAGCTAATCATAGGTGCTGTTATCAGAACAGCATAAAGTGTAGAGGTCCAGAAGGCTTGGCTTTTCTGAAGACAGTGTTGATAAATGAGGTGCTTCAGGACACAAATAGAAACCAGTGTCAGTAAAGCAGCACTCCTATAGAGGAGTAAATTATGGGACAGATGTAACTCCTTTCCTCTTGCCACCTACAAAAAGAGTCTGTGGCAAGAAGGGGGTGATAGTGAGAAACTGACCAGAGGGAATTCCTGGGACAGAAGATCAGTTGTTTGGAAGTTTTGGTGCACAGCAAGTCTTGCCATTGTTCCTGGTATGAGCAACAATGCAGATGATGAGAAGGTTTTTCTTCTTTGTGGTAATGGTGCTGAATCTTGCTAATTTTCAGTATGATAAAATAGCTCTGGCTGGTGGCTTCTAATCAGAATTAAGGCCTTCACAGGTAATGAGACAAATGACACTACAGCACAAAGTAGGATGCAACACCATGCCATGCAGTAAGAAAATCTTTCAAGAAATATGGCAAGTGCCTTCAGTTAAGGTTCCTGATGATATGGTATAGGTGAAATCAAGTACTGGTTTAACAAAATGAACCTTTTCCATATTTTGCCTGTTATATGCCTTACTTAATCACATAAACCTTGACCAAATAGTTACAGAACCAGTAGGTTTGCATCAGGAGACACTGAATGCTAAGAGATAAACGTGCTGGCTAATCACAGGACTCTCCAGATGGATGTGTTTTATCTGAATGGCTTTGTAGTTTTTCACTTATTTATACCAGGAATGGCTTTTAGATCTGCTAGGGTATAGTAATTTACTGAACTACAAAATAATTTATCCTCCTGCTTGCTTTCAGCTAATTAAACATCTTAAGGTATCTCAGGATAGTATGAACATCTGCTCCCTGAAGATCATCTCTTCTCAGACAGTAATTGTAGAGCTAATGAATGGAGTGGAGAATGGAGCTTGGGAAACAAGGGACAGCTCTGCCTTCCTCTGCTCTCACCTTAGTACACTTCTTTCCCTAGACTGACTTCCTAACATACCCTACAGCAAACTTTCCAGATGCAACAGTCCATTTTCTTTAGAAAAGGATAGAAAAATCAGATAGTGGCTCTGAGACTTGAACAGCTTGCTTTAACAATTGGTGTTAGCAGATCATCAGAAGCAGATAGTCCTGCCTCCTTTTCCACCCACTC
The DNA here is from genome assembly GCF_001522545.3 of Parus major. Lineage (NCBI taxonomy): Eukaryota > Metazoa > Chordata > Aves > Passeriformes > Paridae > Parus > Parus major. The sequence continues at coordinate 43,902,490 of NC_031771.1, forward strand.
TGAACCCTATAGCACAACACGTGAAACAGATCTCCAGCATTCACCAGTGTTATCGTGGGGAGATCTCCTATAATTTCTCATAATTTGAGTGAAATAGTTTACTCTTCTGGTATGCTTTTCAGTTTGCTATTTTTAGTGATAGAAGTGACACCTAATTTGCACTTGTTAAAACAGGCTTACAAAAGTGTGTTGTAAATAAATCTTGGGAGGAATATAAATTAGCAGGTTCAGGGTAAAATAACTTCCCTTTTGTGGGTCAGAATGAAAATAATGTCGGGGGGAGACTGTTCCACTTCTCTGTGTTGGAGGATCCTTGTACCTTCTTAACTAGTATTGGATGCTGGCTACAGTGGAGGCAGGAATTTAAATGGACACCAAGCTTAGCATGACACCCCTCTTGTTCTAAAACAGCCAGATTAATGTTAACTCTTGGGTCTCTCCTAGATTACAGATGTGAAAAAACAAACAAATATTGGCATATTGAGCAATGGAAATAGCTGCAGATGAATTAGACCTTTGTGGCTTCTGCAAGAAATATGTATATAGGTAATGTAATCCTACTGAGAATGTGCAGAGGACAGGATGGGAGAAAAGCTTGGTTTTGGCTGCAGCAAAATGAAATTTAGTAGGCTTAATAGGTATCATATGTGGTCTGCTGCAATGGTAGCTGCTACAGTTTTATGACATGAATAATGGTTTTCTGTCTAAACTCCAGGGGAGCAAATAAGACAGTTTAGTCCCTGCCCAGCACTTGTTTTTTATCACATATCCTCTCCTATATCCTCAACCAAATGTTTGGGAAAAGCCTTTCTGTGAGGGGGATATCTGTTATGTTAAAGATTAGTGTTCTGTGTGAGAACAGTGTTTTTATTTCTCCCTTTTTGTATTTACAGGAAGAATTCTTGTTCTTTAATCCTGACTTCAGTCAGTTTTTAATCGTATTCCTTCTTCAAATTCTGTCTGCAAAGACTGCTTGTCATAAAGATACCTATTTTCTGCAGTATCAACATAGATTCAGCAGTAGGTGTCAGTTCAATATTGGGTGAAGTGTTTAAATCTCTCCCCAAGCCTTTTCCTTCTTCATTTCATGGAGAGTCAAAGTCTAGCAAGTGAAAGGTAATCACTATGGTTACAGCATCCAGTTCTAGCAACAAATCCAAGATTTAAGTCTTAATGCTTGTAGCAAAATATATATATTTGAGACACCCCCAGACATTTGGGATCATGTTTGCAAGTGTTAAAACAGACATTGACAGTTTGAGATAATTCCATTGCAATGCTTTGCTTGCAAGACAGTGGTCTGCTATTATAAGTGGATTGCTTACATAAGAGGTGAAAGAATACTTACTAGTTTGAAATGCAGCTCAAAGCAATATTGGGTTTTCAAACTCAGAAATCTAAGATTTAATCACTGCCTGATTTGAAGCCTGTGTCAACACTGTCAGCCAAAAGAAAGATTGAAACTTGGATCCTTCCCAGCCGCAAAATATTACGAAGACATCACTCTAAGCCATTTTTAGGCATTAGGAGAGCTATGGACATTATGAAGCACTAGGGTTTTGCAATCCTACAGCAGATGACTTTATGGCCCAGGTGGCTGGTATTTTGTGTGTTAAGGTCCCTCACTTCAATTAGTAACTAATTTCAAACCATCTGTTTTCAGATGGCAAAAAATTGCCAATCTACCACAGCTCTCTCTAATAGATAGGTATCCATCCATAAACCAAATTAACAACCCAAGACAAGAATCACCCAGAGAGATTTGTTGAGATGATATTGGTGCCTGAGTACTGTTAGTGCAGGACTAGTGGCTCTTTACAGAAACAAGTCTAATGGGAAAATCTAGACAAATAATACTTTTGAGCTGGAAAATGTCTCTTCTGACTGTGGCTCAGGCATAGGAATCAATCTGGATAGAGAATGTCTAATCTGGACCATTCTATACTTCAGGATAGGATACAGGATTGTGCTTTATGCTTAATGGATGGGGAAAAAAGGTGTAGAGTTCCCTGAGAAGTGAATTTCTAACCTGACTGCTAACTAATGTAGGGCAAGATATTCTATGTCCCAAATCATGACAATGTGCGTTTTGTTACTGAATTCTCAGAATGCACTACTTGCTAATCTCAAAGAGCTCATTAGCCTACCATTTTTCATAACATCTTACAGTATATTTGTTCATTCTGGAGAAAGGACTTTGGGATGATGCAATCTCAGCCCTTCGTATATGAAGGGAGCCTACAAGGAAGAGGCTTGGAGAGAGGCTTTTTACAAAAGCATGTAGTGACAGGACAAGGGAGAATGGGTTCAAATTGAAAGAAAGTAAGTTCAGATGTTATCAAAAAATTCTTTACTGTGAGGCTGGTGAGGTACTGGAACAGGCTGCCCAGAGAAGCTGTGGATGCCCCATCTCTGGCAGTGTTCAAGGCAAAGTTGGATATGGCTTTTAGCTACCTGTCCTAGTGAGTGGTGTTCCCACACAATTCAGAGGTGTTGGAACTAAATAATCTTTGATGCCACTTCCAACCCAAGCCATTTTATGCTTTTATGACTTATTCTCTAGATACTTTTTCATAATGAAATGCAAAACTAGAGTTTTTATTTAAATATTTAAGCAAATCTCATTCAGCTGTAAATAGCATACTGTATTTTTTCATTTGATATATGACCTTTTCAACTTTATGGTACTTTTTTTTGAGTCTTTAAGGAAATGTAAATCTTATATAATGTTTAACTGCAAGTAACTTCTCTATTTAGTGACTCATCTTAATTGTGGTTTATTTTTGTCCCGAATCTATTAAATATAATTTTAGATGTAGAATATTCTCTGTCAAGTCTTTGAACTTTATACCTAAGTCAACTGTATCACAAGTAGCTAGTACATATTTACCATGGGATTTGCTTGTTTGTTTTGTACATAAATTATGATGTGGTAGCTGCTCCTGCTCTCACTTGAATTTTAGATTGAGGATGTTTAAAAGGATGCATTGTTTCAGATTAAGTTTCATTTGTATATGAGGTCTAATATTAATTGATAACTCCTTTTACCCTGGAGTTTGTTTTGTTTTGCTTAGAGGAATCTCAGGAATTATGTAAATTGTGTGGTGGGTTTTTTTTGTTTGCTAGTTGTTTTAATACCATAAGGGGAAAAAAATTAGAAACAGCTGGTGATGAAATAAAATGCAACATATGCTTAGAACTGTAGATCAATGTCACTTGTTTGTTCTGTGGCTGGTTCTCTAGATAAAAGAAATCTGGTGGACCTTGGCTATCTAATGTTCAGTAAAACATCTTTGATTACATGATGTAAACAGAAGAATATGGGAATTAGAACAAAAGAAATGTTATGGTTTAACCCCAGCTGGCAACTAAGCACCCTACAGCCACTTCGTTACTCCCCCACCTGTCCCAGAAGGATGGGGGCAAGATAATTGAAAGGGCAAAAGTGAGAAAGCTCATGAGATAAGAACAGTTTAATAACAGAAACAAAACTGCATTAGTAATAAATCATAGTGAAAATCTAAATCAAAAAGAGAAAGAGAGAAAAAACCCAAGGAAGACAAGTGATGAAGATGAAAGCAATTGCTCAGCACTAGCTGATCACTGCTCAGCCAGGGCCTCAGCAGTGGCAGCCTGGCCACTTTTGCCCTGGTTTACTGTGGAGCACCACGGCACCATATGGTATGGAACATCCCTTGGGTCAGTTGGGGTCAGCTGTCCTGGCTGTGCCCCTTCCCAACTCCTTGTGCATCTCCAGCCTCCCCACCGGTGGTGTGGTACGAGGAGCTGAGGTGGCCTTGCCTCTCTCTAAGCACTGCTCAGCAATAACCAGAACACCCCTGTGTGATCAGCACCATGGCCAGCACAAACCCGAAACACAGCCCCATACTGCACAACTGTGAAGAGAATTAAGTCCACTCCAGCCAAACCCAGAAAAAATAGCAGAATGGTTAGATTATGGTTCAAGGGGGCTGTGCTCATTTTGTCTGAATGTGAACACAGAAGGAATGTGCCAAGGGGGATTACAGGCAGAAATACTAAAGGATGAGATTTGGGACTAATTTTTATTTTCTCTTATATTTTCTCTGCCACTAGAAAAATCAAAATGTAACAATGAAATTTTCAGCTGATATTAAAGTAATGAGCCATTGTTACCATCAGAGACTATCAGAATATCACAATGATCATCTAAAGTGCTGGGGTAGTAGCTGGGATTATGTTCAATACTGAAAAGACATAGACTAGGAGACCAATTATAAGGAATTATTTTATAAGATGAGACCTTGTTGGGAACGGGATGAAAAAAAAGATGAAAGAAATGAATACTTATCTATCTGACATGTCACTTGAGCATCAGGAAACAGCGGCATCAGAAGGAAGCACGAGGTCTTTGGGGTTTGTTAGGTCAGCAGACAAATGGAAAACAAAAAGAATTTTGGATCACCCAACAGTAAATACTTATTAAAAGTTCCTTGGAAATATTTTCAATCAAATGACCCCTCATATTTGTTTTGTTTTGCTTTTTAAAAACTACTTTATTAAATAATTAAGTATAGATGAATATAATATAAAATATAATCTTAAAAATTAATATATTAGGCTGTTGACACAGTATTTTTTTAACACTGGAGAGGTCAAAATTCATAAATTGTGAGAAGAATTAATGAATAATTTTTAAAAAAGTATTTCTGTTGTGAAAGCCCTCCCCGAAGTTCCACTTAAATGATTCAAAGTGCGTGGGTGTTCAGCCTCTTTTTAAGGTACACCTACCAGTTTTTATATGAATTACAGAATCATGCAAGTTGGACAAAAGCTCCAGAAAACCTCCTCCAGATCACAGCATACCCAAGGAGATCTTGGGGCCTTTTGTCTCTCATCTAATCCCTATGACAAAAGTTAAATACAAAAAAGCTCATGCACTGAACTAAAAATTTCATTAGAGCTGATTATTAATGATATTACACAATGACACTGACTTTTAAATTCTTCTTATGTATTCCTGCAGGATGCTTTAACATTTGTTTTTGAACAGGAAATGTCTCATTGTTTAAAAGCATGTTAAAGTAGAATTATGTGTGATAACATAAGATAACATATGATTAAAAGTGTCAACTGTATTGTAATTATCTGTAGAATGATTTTTCCTCCACTCCACAATGAACTTTATATTTAAAATTTTGGCTGAAATGCTTGATTTTAAACATGTACACAAGAAAATCAAGTAGATCAAGGGGCTTCTGTAATTTGCTAAATCTTCTTCACTTAGAGATGAAGGGTAAGTTCTCACAGGCATGTGTTGAGTTGGTGATTTTAAACGCTGACCTGGTGGGGAAAAACTGTCTCCCATTCAGGTGTAGGTAAGCCAGAAAATTACTTTAATTCACATATGGTATTATCTGAGGTCATCTCCTGCATTATTTTACCCTGTAATATTCTAGTAATAGCACCTATGTGTGTCTATGTTGTTTTTCTTTTTAACTTAAAGTATTTGGGAAAAATACTGAGAATTAATTTTTTTTTAGCCATAAAATACTGTCATGCCTCAGCAGAAAAATGACAGAAATGGAGCTCATGAAGAATTAATCTAGAACATTTTACTGTGATTGAGTTCTTATTAATAAAGAAGAAAATAATAGTGAGAGCTTTGAGTCACTTTAAGTAACAGCTAATAGAAGTCAGATGTGTTTTACTTTGTTTTAGATTCTTGTTGAATTCCAAAGTCTGAAGAAAACTGAGGGATGAGGAGGAAAGGAAAGAAAACTTTGTAGTATACTTCTACCAAAGAAGTGTTGGGAATCAAATATTGTATTTGCATGCTTATAGAGATTAACAGGTGATTTGCAAATATATCAAGCGTTCTTTTTAGCTGGTGTTTGCAAATAATATTTCTTTCTGGCCAATGTACAGTGTATAAAGGAATAAGAGTGCAGCTCTATCGTAAGTCTATAGGAATGCTTTTGTGTGTATCTTGGCGCAAGAATTGGCTTCCAGCTAAGCCTTTTGTAATCACCTGAAAGCTTAGATAGAGGAAGATCTGACATTTGATTTTAGAATACTAGTTAATTTCCCTTTCTTTTCTCTAACGTATATCATATTTCTTTAATAAAAAAGAAACATTTCCCTAACAGAAGACACTGATTTTAAGATAAAGGAACTTAATATAAGCCACAGGGACTAAGAGAGTGTTTGCATTTATTCCTCATCTGTTTGGAAATATTATTTAATATCAACTTTAACTTTGATGTGGCTGTTTTGTGTGGCTATGACAAGATACTTCCTATTCAAGCTGTGGTGCTCCTGGCTCTCTTTATCTCCTGAGTGTATGCTGTAAAGCCACTAAGGAATCAAAATAAAACTGGAGCCTGTATGAATTCTGATCACAGTGCATCCTGCCTCTTGAATTTTTCTGTAAACACTGCTTTGGTTAAGTCAACAGACAGCCTGGCTGTTGCCCAGGCTTACTGAGCTTCTTCAGACAGCAAAGAAAGGTTACAGGAGGGTGTGGTGGTTAAGGCAATTTAACATTTGTATGGGAAAAAGAAGGCAGTCCTCTCATGGGCTCTAGTGCACTTTGTGTCAAGGTCAAATGGCATTTTTTCATCATTCTAAATAATTTAGTATAAATGCTGGTTACGTCACACCAAATTTTAATGTACTCCAAATAAAAATTCATATTGGGATCTGGCAGTGGAGATACTGGGGGAAGAAGAAGACAGAATTGCAGAAAAGAAAAAGAAAGATCTTATTTCAGTCCTGGGAAAATCTGGAAGAAGAAATCACAGGAGAAAATAAGAAGCCTTATTGTAAATTTATCAAGGTGTTAGTGTCATAAAAGAATTGTTTCTGAGCCTTTTGATTTTTTCACTTGGTTAGTTTAAAATATTGAATTGCTCTGTTAGAACTTCACAAGCTCTTATATATACTTCAGATATGTATGAACACACAATTTGATCATCTGAACTTTGGCACTAGTTTTCTCAGGTACCTTTTGCAACTTTTTCATTGCAGTGTCCTCTCAGGAAGAATATTCAGCTTGATCTAGAACAAAGCTTTTGTCTGTTGCCATTCAATCATACTTTAGTGAGAGTGCCATTCCTTTGTTTCCTTAACTGAATTTAGATGCAGTGGGATGGAGGTCTGGGTCCGTTTCTTGAAAGGAGTTAGTATTTCTGATGGATAAGTAGTATTTTTGTTTTATTATTTATGATCTTAGCCATGCTTAGCACAACTGTGCTAGAGGTCTAACACACTCTCTGAAGGTTTGTAACATATATTCTAAAGTGGAAAGACATAGTTAACATAGCCAGCAGCAAAGCTAGGAAATTATAAAAAAGTAACATAGGATTCACAGAACTCCTTAAGCAATGAAAGCAGCATATGACCTTTCCACAGGAAAATTGGTAAGGTATTGACTGCCTTTGGAAATCAATGCTCTTTTCTGACAAATGCATTAATTTGTAATGGCTGTATAGTATCAGCTGCAGGCAATCTCCCTGATCACATTAACACAACTCCTATATTTCACAGGCGCTGGAATCTGTTTTTTGATACTGGTCTGGATCAATGCTATAATGAAAGAAACCTAAAATCCTTCCCTTAGCTGCTGCTTTCCACTGTGAGTGGCCACGTAATTTTTTCTCCTACAGTGGTGAGGAAATTTTGAAAATGCTTGTTAAGAGATACAAAATAGGTAGACTATTTGGGGACATTAATGGAGAATTCAGCACTAAATTCTGTGATTATACATGCTAGCCACTTGACCATTCTTCTGAATTTTCTTCATGTTCTTTTATTTCTCTATCAAGTTAAGTAAATTAGCATGTAATTGCTACTTCTGCTTGTACATATGAAACTTTCAACCTCCTATTTTTCAACTGAAGCAGGTTAATTAGCTGATCCTAAAGTTCAAATACCCTCATTAGTATGAGGTTCATTAGCTATCAAGTATTACTGAATAATGATCCCACCAAGAAAATCTGTAATATTATCAAGTGAAAGCAGCAGAATTTTCTGAATGTTTTGTTCACAAGAACTTACATGTTAACGAGCACAGACTTATGTCTGACAAGGACCTTTAAAGGAAATAAGAGAATCATACTAAATTCAGAGATATGCTTTTGATGTCTGTTTTGCTGTATTTCAGATAAATTAAAAAGTCTGTGCATACAGCTTTGACTATTCCGACAACCTGAATTCTGAAGCAATTGGCCTGAATTTCTGCAATTGTTTCCGTTTTTGTTATTTGCTTATTGTGTACCACATAATTGGTTTTCATTTCTTTGTAAAACTGATGTCTTTTATGTAACAAAGTTCACTTGTGAACTGACTAGTTTTGAACACACTAGAGGAATATGCCCATTATCTTACAGAGGAATGTTTCCTATTACTTTCAATCATGGGAATGTGTTTACAAAAACAGTATTTGAAGAGGCTTTGTTCTGGAGTAAAATAATGTTTCACCCCTTGCAACAGGCAACCATATCAGATCCACCATGGTTTAGGATTTTAACCTAAAACATGGCTCAAATACCAAAAATGTGCCTTTTTATGAGTGTGCCACACATGAAGAAAAAGAAAATTCTCACCATTTTCTCACTATATTAAAAACACACTTGCCAGAGATACTCATTCAGTGATGACTATCAGAATTACTACAAGATAAAGTTTTTTTTATAAGTATTTTTTGATCCTAAGAGTTTTATTTTGTCTGAATTCCTTTTCTTTCATTTTTGCTTCCAAATTCCTCTCTTATAGGACAGCCTAGTTTTCCCTTTTAGCATTTTACTATGTGAAAATAAAAATATTCATTTATCACAGGAATAACTGTCTACTGATTACAGAAATGACTAGTATGAAAGGGTGTATCAAGCTCATTTATATAATCTGTTTTTTAATGGACTTGATATAAGGTATTTTAGAAGATGAAGGAAGATGTACAGAGAAATGATGGGTCAAGCTTAACTAATTTTGAAATGAATCCATAAGAAACGTGATCTCTTTCCATAGAGAAAAGAGGCAAGTTATTTGCTACTCAGTTAAACCCTTTCTGTTGCAAGTATCACTGATCATGAAAACTCACAGATCACCTTGCTTGTCAACATCAGTGACACAAGACTGGACCTTTAAAGCATGAGGGTTACTTCAACATATTTTTTCATAGTTCCCTAACATTATGATATACTCTTCAGCTCTTTCTAGTTAGTATGTCTTTGTTTCCTTTTTTTCTCTCTCTAAGGCAAGTCTAAAGCTTACAATCTGTTAGATGTTTTAAAACTCAGTTTTCTTATATGAGCCTTGTACTTTTCACAGAAGCTGGAAGATGCTGCATGAAAAGGGTGTCTTGTAGCAGTTTTTTCCACTTGCACAAGAATCTGCATCAGAATATGGAATTCAAGAGAATGAGGTTTCCGTCACATTTTCCTTACTCACTTTCTTCACGGTATTCAACGTATTTCAGCAGTCATTGTTAGCTGTAGTGGATATTTAGTTTATTTAGTGGATATTCAATGTAATTTCTCTTGCATATGAAAGTAGAAACAATTTCTGTTTGTTTTACCGTAAGTCAAGTTTATGTGATGCATGTTCAGACACCTAGTCCTTCCTGCTTCTTATGTCTTCCTAATTCCAGCATCATCTTAATGGGAAACATTATTATATGTACATAAAATGGAGTCCACAGCCTGGCCCACAGCTGATTCCAGGTAACACTGAATGAACAAATACTAATCTCCAGAGCTCTAATGGTCAGAAGCCTTAAGTTTTGCCTTTTTGTGTCCTACTGTCACTGGTTCAGCCTACATTGAGAAGATGTTCTCTGCTGTACCCTGATCAGACCTGGTATATCAGGCATCCCAGCAAGAAGACGTATTCAAACAGCCAGTGGCATCAATTTACCCAAATCTCTAAGTTTTCTCTGGGAGGAAGACATGGTGAACTGTGGAAATAAAGGATCAGCATGATCTTTTTGCAGCACAAGCTGGTGGTGAAGGCCACTCGTGCTCTGGAAAGCAGGGTGAGCAACAGGGTGTCGATGACCCTCAGGCAGGTCTGTGCAGCTCTGGTGCTGACAGTGAACACATCACACCTGTGATCTGTTGGAAGGTGTGCTGTAGGGTTACTATGTGAGAAGTCCTTGGTACAGGGGCATGACCCCAGCCTGCTTTTGTAGGCTTCTAGATCACCTCACCTAATGATGGTGGATTCAGGCTTGGAGTTAATTTTTTTTTGAGTAGACTAGAGTATTTTCATGATTTGATCAGCATAAGATAGGAAAACATATTTCTATTTGATGAATGCCATAATGGAATCTGAGTATTTGAACTGAACAGTTTTGTGGTTTTCCTAGAGGAAGTGAGTAACTTGTTTTCATGTTCTTAGGTCCTCATATGGCATTTGAGGAGTCCCAATGACATCTTTGTTTTTAAAATATTTTAAAGCTTTTTGTAAGAGTTCTAACTTTTCTTCAGCAACACACAAATTAGTTGGTGAATAACATTTTCTTTTGGCTTATGACTAGACTTTGTCTTAAATAATAATGTTTAAAGCAAGGTAACAAATGTTGGCCTTTTGTTTTCTCTTCTTGTGTTTTTCTTGCTTTGCTATCTCTCACATTTATTCTTCCTCTTCTGTCATTTCTAGCTGGATTCAGATAATAAAAATGTGCCCAAGACATCTATCTCTATGTCATGTTTTTTTTTCACCTTTCTGAGTTTATATCAAGCTATTTCTTGGTATGAATCTTCAGGGATTTCTTGGTCAGCTGTCTGAGAGTCACAGAAATCGTATGGGAATTTCTCCTTCACTTTGATCCTAGAAAATGCTAGGGTGGTGCTGGGTGAGAAATGCTTTCTGAAACTCAGGTACAGGAATACATACTCTCTCCTAGAAGTTCAGAACATTAAAACATCTAGTGATGGTCAATAGAGAAGTAGCTGTTATTTAATTTCTTTTTACATTAAAGCCTAAGAGTATAATTACACTTGCCATGGTGAACTGGTCTTTCGTGTTCAGTACTTAACAGCTTGCATTACTGTTTTTAGTTTGCATTTAATTATCATCAGCCTCTGATGATGGTAGGACAAACTGTCTCTCCAACTACATGGCAGGAGAGTTCTGTGTTTTTGTTTTCCTGTCTCATGTATCTTTGGCAAACTACCAAGGAAAGACCATTTTTGTTCGCTTGTTTGTCCACTGTAAGTAGACCACAAATAGTCGATTAAAATCCTGTGTCTGTGTAGGTTGGGGAAGGAGGCTTGAATTAGAAAAGAGTTATGTAGCCACCTGAGATGAAGCATCCATGGAAACAGGCAAATAAGTAAAAAGAAGCTCTGCTATGTCTGTTTAAGAATAATACTTACTATTGCATCTGTATGAGATTTGTCAAATCAACACTACATGTAGGTTCTGGTCCAGGGACTGCTATGGAAGGACCAGTTTATAAAGAAACTTATAATATGGACAAGAACTGGAAAGACTGTGCCTTCTTCCCTGACAGATGGCTCCAGCAGTGACACACACTATCTGGTCCTTTGTGGGAAACCAAGATGTACGTGCATCAGAACCTTGTATTAGCACATGGTTCACTTCATCATGAACACACACATCACTTCATGAACATGTCACCAGAAGGAAAACTAGACACGTCAAGTACCTCATTAGTAAGGTCTCAATGAGTGTTAATTGATTTAGGACGTTTCTCTTAACTAACTGTTGGGTTTGTATTTGTGCTACTAAACTTTTAGTAGTTTACTTGAAAGCATAAACTTTAACCCTTGAATAAACAAGTACACAACAAAAAAGGAGTTTAAAAGGATGATTAGAACCAGATCATGAAGTCTAAAGGACTGCATGGCACTGTAACTTTCACAAAAGCTTTAATGTAAAATATGTTACCTGTCCTGCTGAGTGGCAGATTTTAAAACAAGTGCTCTGTAAATGCACTCTGCTCAGCGCTAAAGAGATTTGAGTTAAAATCCTAAGATAAATATCTTTGAAATGTACTTATAAATATTGTGCCACAAAAATGGGAAAATAATTTAAAAAAAAAGAAAAACATGCTCAGAAATTAAATTGGCCCATGTGAATGAATGCTATTACTTTGTCTATTTTACAAAACATGACTAGCTAATCCTTTAATTAGCATTTTTAGTTTAGACTGCCAGTCCAGTTATACTGAGGATATTATTTCTCCAGAGGACAGCTTTCTGAGAAAAACCTCATGGGCAATTGCTTTGTAAATCTGACATATGATGCAAACAGAGTTTGGGACAAACTCTTCAAGGCTTCTGTGGTTTGGAAAGGAAAAAGTCAAAAAACAATCCCTGAAAAATGTCCTGATAGACCTTTGTTTTGTTTAGGTGTCTTTTCTTTGACACATTATGGAGCATCATGCAGACTTTTATCAAGTTCTCAACTATTTCTAACTTCCACGATCATTAAGAGGTCTAAAGTAACATTCTACACCCAGGACTTTTAAAAACCAGGCACAAGCCCCAGGTATATGCCACATGCTGAAACACTCCCAAAGAGCAGGTCTGTGGGTTCTAGAAGTTTTTTAAAAAAATCAGGCCACTTATCTGAATATGTAACTAAGAAGAATTTGGAAACAAGGAGAAATTAAAATCATTCTAGCCCTAGAATGCAGTCAGAATTAAAAAAAATATGGTTTATTGGCAGCTAAATGCACTGTGCCATGCTTTACTGTTCTAATTTTTATGTGCTATTTAGCCAATATTTACTATTTTACCTATTTACAACATTCGGTGGCTTGTTTTATAAACCATAGTATGACTAGGCATACATATTTATTGCTCAAATATATCATGTTAATGCCCCAATCTACTGTACAAGTGACAGGTAAGGCTGGTTAATCCACCATCCTCTACCATAACCAGTTTCAGAAATTTATTATTTTTATTTTTTTAATGAACTTCATAATTCATCTATGTGTGGCATCTTCAGCTACTGAAAATACAGACTTTCAAGCTATATGCAAAACTCTGAAGGAAGGAGAAAAACAAGGTTGGGGGGATGAGGAGAGCTTGGAACTAGCAAGACTAGTTCCAATTCACAATTAACAAACAATTCTGAATGTCTTCTTGCAAAGAAAAAAGGTGCTAGTATCAAAAAATGTAAACTTAACAGCATTTGTGTAAGAATGATTGTGGTGGTTTACACTGCACATTTTTCTGTTTTTTTCTTGGTCCTAACTTCTCTGTGCCACAGCTCACTCACCTGTAAAATAATAAATCTTGGCTACTCCACAGGGATGCTCTGAGACTTAATTACACTCATTAAAGTACTTTAGTTATTATATTGCAATATAGAAAACGTCACACTTCAATTGGTATGAAATGTTAAAATTGCTATACATGGGAAGAGATATGTCTCTTGAAGGCTCTTTTACCTTTTTAATTTGAAAAGCAGAAAGGAAATGAAAAATAAATCAGTATATTTCCTTTGCTGCTAATTTTGCAAGACTTTTTCACATTGGGAATGTGTAGACTTTGGGAACCAGAGACAAAACAAAAGATGGCATAGTGTCTTCAGCCTAGAAAGAGGGTTTGGAACTCAACTACTGAAGGCATCCTTTTAAACTACCACCTACTACGATATAGCAGCTGAATGCCTTGGAAAGCTACAGCTCTGGCACTAGAAATAGTGTCTTTGTACTGAGTATATTTTTGAGACCTTTTTTCTTGATTCAGAACCAAGGCAAAGTATATTTGTCATTGCCTGGGGAACTGCAAGCATGTGGCTCCTCTGAAGGCTTTTAGTACATTTCTGCTTGAAATTTTGGTAGACTTGCAATCCCAAGAGATTTTTGGATTGCTTAGGAGGGAAATTGCCTTTCATCCTTTCAAGTAGTTTGGATATAGCAGCTACTCTCAACTCAATTAGTATTTATTACTTAACACACTCCCTGCAGCTACCCTACGGGAGAAAATTTGGTTAAAAAATTTGCAATTCCTTGATGCAAATCACAGAGGGAAATATATATATCTATACACACACACACACACACACATATATATATATACAAACATATCTGAGGAAATATAAACTCCTGCCTCTGAGGAGGAACACCACCATTCACTGGAATATACTGGTGGACACTCACCAGGAGAGCAGCCTGAACATGAGCCAGAAATGTGCCTTTGTTGCAAAGAAGGTTAATGCTACCTAGGTGTTAGTCAGACAACATGTTGCCAGCAGGTTGGTGATCATTTCTCTATGCAGCCCTAGCAAGACCAAAATTGGATACTGTGTCCTGTTCTGGGCTCCTCAGAACAAAACACACAAGGAACTACTGAAGCGTGTTCAGTTAAAGGGCCACATAGGTGTTCAAGGGACAGGAGCACCTCTCCTATGAGGGAAGGCTGTGAGAGCTGGGACTATTTAACCTGAAAAGAGAAAGCTCAGGGGAAATCTCACTCATGTCTGTAAATGCCTGAAGGGATTGTGCAAAGAGGACAGAGCCAGGCTATTTCCAGTGGTGCCCAGTGACAGGCCAATAGTGAGCAGGCACAAACTGAAATACAGGAAGTTTCTCTTGAATTTCAGGAAGCACGCTTTTGACTTTGAGGGGTAACTCAGCGCTGGTACAGGTTACCAAGAGAGGTCATGGAGTCTCAATTCTTGGAGATATTTGAAAGCTGTCTGGAAACTGTCCTGCATAACATACTTATAGTGGTCCTGCTGGAACAGAGGGGTTGGACCCAATTACCTCTAGGGGTGCCTTCCAACCTCAACAATTCTATGACTTTTACCAATGTAGAGTTTTTACATGGTTTAAATCCTGGACGTTTATGCAGCCGCAATGTCTACTGAGGAAAATTTGGCTTTTCTGACTTAGGCAATTACCCTTCACCAATACGCATTTATTCAGTAGATCGAAGTGTTTACTGAGATCACACAAAAGGTGAATTAGACTCAAATGGGTTTATCTAAGCTGTAGTGCTTGACATTCTGCTAGCACATTGCATGCTGCATTAGCTACTTTCTGCCTTATTACTCTATAAAGTTCTAAATGTTTTGTGAGAGAATTGGGTTTCCAAATCTGATAGCTCTGCTGCTGCAGTTAGTGTTAATGGGTGAACTAACAACCAGTCTTAAAGAGAGGGGATAAAGCAGGAACATCTAATGGACAGTAATGTACCTTTTCCCTTACAGTCACAGCAAGCTAGAAGAAATGAAGTAAGAAATGAAGGCAAATGCATGTGATGTGCTCTGGGGACTTTTGAGCTGACATACACTATTAACAGGTATCTATTATAAGCAAGGGCATTTATTCTTTAGAAAAAAAAATGGAAAATCTTATAAACCTTTTTTTGCAAGTTTTGTTTAACTTCTCATTGAAATTTCTGGGTACCTGACTTCCCTGCTTCCCAGTTTTTCACTTTAAAAACACTTTAGTTCAAAAGTTCTATGGCAGAGACATTCACTGAAGGAGCACACCAGGCATGTGATGAGCTCAACCAGCTAAAACACTTCCTGGGGTCCCAGATGTTTAGCCTGGACCTCTATATATAATTTTGTGGCTCAGGTAGAACAATGGTAATCTGCACTCTCATTTTGTTTCTGATGTTGATGTCTGCTGAAATTGATGTTATTGTGGCACAAAACACAGACAATTAAACACAAGCATTCATGCACGTGTCTAGGAAGCCTTTGGATGATCCATTCTGAAGTGGATCTGATCTAGAGACACGCAGCTCCAAAGAGAAGTATGATATGAACTAAACTCACTTCTCATACTGAAAGGGAGCTTAATTATATTATTCTATTTACTGTAAAATTGTAGACATCATACTTATTTCAAGCCAGTTTAAAAATAATGAAATGACTGGATAATTTTTTTCACATGGAATACATGCACATGTTACCTGGTTTATGTTGAGAAGTGTCATTTTTGTGGTGCTTTCTAGCAAGGTTAATGGGTAAAGATGTGGCAATAAAGAACTGTACTGACTAGTTTGGCCTTGAGGTCACTACAAAGAAGACTAAATCTAGTACTAATCTGATAACAAATATCAAAATGATTGTTTTTAATTATTTGTAGTGTTATGAAGAGGGAAGTTTTGAGAAGCCAGTAGTAGTCACTGAAGAAGACTTCAATGCATGATATTTAGCCAACTTAGCCAGTAGCAAGATAGGGATTTAGGATTTGAAATGTCTGCAAAATTATTTACAAAAGAGAAATGGGCAGTTGTATAGTACAGCCTGCAGCTGTGATAAGTGAAATCTCTGGTTACAAATGAATTATTTCAAGAGTAGTGTTCCAAATAGCTCACAGCTGAACCTAACCCAAGACTGGCAGCTGACGGCAGCCCCTGTAATACAATAATGAAAAAAGAGCACTATGGCAGCAGAGAGAATCAGGGGATATTTACAGCTGTGATAGGTGTATGTAAAGTCTGGTTTCTTTGAACTCTTCCATTTGTGTCTAATATCCCTCCAACCAAAGCTTCAGATTAAAAAAAGAAATCTGTTGAGTATTTTTTTCAGTTGCAACAGATACTTTTCTGAGAAGAAGCAAAAGATTCAAACATACACAGGAAATTTCCAAACCATATGAAAACAGCTTCTAGAAAATACTGTGTTTCTTTGAGGAGGAAAAGATGTGGTTGCTGTGCCTGTAGGCAGCTGACCAAGGTGCTGCGCACTGGAATGGGGAAATGTGTTGTAGTGGCACAATAATGGGGGGTGAAGGCATACCCCAGTGTGTCCTGGAAGTCTGACCGAGTGTGATTGGTTATAAAAGATGCAACATCTAAGGAAGGAACATCATTTGGTAAGCCGCAAACTCAGGTGTACTCTGAAAAACTGGAAAGATACCAGGGCAAAGAGACTATTTCTGGAAGTACTGTATGCTGGGAAAGATGCTGAAATTAGTTGCACTGTGCACTGAAAAGGGAATTTGCAGGGGGTAAGAGGCTGAAGTCAGCACCAAAATCCATTTTGTGCCTGAAAACGTTTAACTTAACAAAAATTTCAAGAAGATTTTATGGTTTAGTAGTGGTCAGATATACCATTGCCTTTTATTTCATACACTAAATGCCTATGTAATGAAGAAATTTTAATGTACTAGGTCTGCAAACAGCAAATACCACTGGCAGTAAGATGTGATGAATTATTCAAGCAGGATAATCCTGGCACAGTGATGAGGCTCTGCCTTCAGAGGCACACTGTGTGTCCTGGGTGGAGGAGGGCTTCTGTCAAGGGTGTAGAGCCTAGCTTGAAGTCATGGCACCTAATGACTGGGAAGCTTTGACCTTGGTGAAAAACCAAGTCTCTGGCCTACTTGGGAAGAGTGTCTATAACATGAGTGAGGGAGGTTTCAGAAGCTCTTGAATTGTGGCACTTGTTGGAAAGGTTGTAAGGCAACTTTAAAAACTCTTATTTGCCTTTAGAGACTCTTGAACATGGAGCCATTACTTCTAGATAGTACAAAAAATGCTTAGGGCAATACACTGAAAAATAAGAAATCCAGCAGAAGAATATGATAATTACTTTCAAAAAGCTCTTTTCGAGAATATTTGGCTTCTGGCTGAACAGAATTTATGAAGCTAATAACCCTTCTCCTCTCTGGAACTGATCGAAACTGCCAGAAGCAGGACACCACTGTTGGGCAGTTTGGGATCACTTGAAGTACCAATTACAGCTCCTGTTAAAATGGATCTAACCAAAGATACATGGCTTTTGAGAGCTTTCTGCATAGTAAAGTGAGTTTGTTTCTTTTCCTTGGGCTCTTGCAACCAGGTTTTCATGGTTTTTGCCTGCACTGCCGGGGAGTAAAGCATCACAGGGAATAGACAGACAAGGCCTTCCTTTAGAGGCCTTGTGCTCACCTCAGACCAGAGGCCCCAGGGAGCTGCTGTACCTGCTCATTCCTCAGAGAGTGACTTCTTAGCTTTGAATTTCTAACTCTGGATGACAATGATCTATAATGTATTGCTCACTCTGCTTTTTAAAAAACAACAGGAAGGACAAAATGCCACAGTGAAATGAAGTGAGGGAATGGCTAAGCCATGTTAACATGCTTGGAAAAAAGCAAAGCCCAAGCGAAGCCACTGTCAGTATCACAGTTTCTTGGCTGTCACATTCAATCATAAAAATCCCATTGATGTTATGTCTGCAGAAGATGGGTTTTATTATGATGGGCTGCGGGGAACTTGCTTTTTAGTTGGATTTTTTTTGGTGCTACCATCTTTGTTCCCCTGGACTGTTTCAGGTCTTCTGAGAGTCCTGGTGTAGATCTGGTTTTTTCTCAGATATCCTTAAACTTCAAAAGTTACTTTCCTGTATGTGTTGCTGGAACACTTTTTTTTTTAGTTGACACCGTACTGAATGTATACTTTGAATGCAATATTGTACGTCATGTATTCTTTTAATAAAATCAGGCAGAGAGGGGAGCTTTCTGCTGTAATATTTCTCTATTGGTCTGTCAGAAAGAATGAGCATTGAAGACCAGGCAATAATTTCCCAGAAATATGAAGAGCTGTGTTTGGTGTAACCATGAGGAATTAGGCACTTTTAAAAGGTTGGGAAAGGAAACATTTTTTAAATTAGAGAGATCATCTCAGATCTACTTTTATTTAAAAATCTGTATACACACTAATTTTGAGCAAGGACAAGAGGATGCAGCAGAGCATCATAAGAACACATGATCAGCACTCAGCAGTTGTGAGGACAAGACTCTGTTACCTAGCAACTTCTCAGAGCTGTCTTTTATAAATCTATCCTGTCATGGATGTCATGTATACACCACAGTTGGTCTTCACAGATTTTGCACTACTTAGTACTGTAAAATATATCTTCTGAGCAGTAGCATCCTTAGCAGGTATTAAATCATGCCAGCCCAGGTTTTTCTTGCTCTACCTGCTCCCACAGCAAGGTGAGGGCTGTGGATTTGGATTTTTTGTATAAGTTACTGTAAGTTGCTTGAGTTCAGAGATGGGGCAGTGTTTGTTGGAGCTGTTGTTGCTCAACCTCCTTCCCTCTTCCTTCTACAGATTGAGAAAGAATGGAGAACGATCTGTGTTGATTTCCATGCCTATAAGCTGCTCTCCATCTTTTGCAGCAGAAGGTGACTATGATCTGTAATTTTTTCTTACTGAGGTGACGAACCCTTACTATGGCTCAGAATTAAAATATGAAATGAGTAAGTAGAGATAGACTAAATTTTGACAAGTGCTGCTTTACTATACTTCTATACAGATGTCAGATAATTTATTTGATTCTGGAGAGGCATTTTGGATGTTACAGGATTACAGATATTCAGCAAGACTGATTTAAGGCCTTAACTTTTCTTGCTGATTTTTTCCTACTAATCACATTTATTTTGAGATAATGCAAGAACACTATTGTTTCCAATGGCGTTTGGAGTTGGAATTTGGAAATTCCCATAATTGTTTAATGTTCTACTCCTTGCAGTATTTTGATGTGTATGCTGTAATACTGTAAAAAGGGAGTTGGACACATTATCCTAAATATTACACAGAAAAAATACTGTGCTGTTTCCTGCATTACCCTTTTAAATTACTTTCCATACTTTGTTTTAATCAGGGGGAGTGCAGCATCTCTTGCTTCAATAATTATTTCTAATTTGATATGTTATGAGCTGGACTATTTCTCTTGGATTCTGTTATAGTACAAGAAGTTCAACAAGCTGAACATTCTCTACAACTCCTAGAAGCTGACAGACATCACATCTCAAAAAATAAAAAATTAAAAAATAATTTCATGCTTTGATGTGACCAAATGCAGTAGTGTAATATTGTGGCTTGTGACTTCTTCATGGTTACTTTAAGTGACTTGATATTAACTTGTAAACTATCAGAGACACTGAGAGGACTGAGCTCCCATTCTGGCTTTATTTTGTGGGTTTTCAGAACTCTTTCTAGGGGAGTAAATATCACTGGAAATTTTCACTATCTATAAGAATGTTGTAAAGAAATTTTAAGATAGAAGCCTGTCTGAATAGTAGTGAATTCAACCTTAAACATGTTTAGTGACAGAACTGGGGTGGTGTTTTGGGTTTTTTTTTTCCTTTTTTTTGAGGGGTGTGTGTGCAAATTTATTTAAATTTCTGTCTGTAATGGAAAAGGCAACGACTGTAATGACATATAAGATTCTGCTCTGTCTTTTCCTTTACCTATCTTGTATTTGTGTCAAGATCTTGATAAACTCCAAAAACAGCCTTAAAAAAAGTGTAATGTGATTCAGTTAATGACACATTCAAGTTCTATACTCAACAGTAATACTGTGTACAGTATCCCCATCCTGTACGTATATATATATATATAGACACACACTGAATGTGTATATATACAGGACAGGGAATAAGAAGTAGCTCTGAGCAAAATGATCTGTAGCTTACAAAATAAATGTGGACTACTGTCAAGCTGTTGCAGAAGGAAAAGTGGCATATGCTCTAGTGGGAAGTGTAAAGAGAAGGAGAATCTGCAACAGCTTGTATTTAACACAGTACAGAGAAGACATATAGAGGATAAGTTATATCAGTCTTCAATTGCTGACTTGACTTGTTGCTGACTTTTTGACCTGCTGAATCAAGACAGGATGGGCTTAGAATGCAACAAAGTAGATGCCAGTTAGCAAGGGGAAAATTTCCTAATACTGAGGATATATTATTATATTTTACATCAGTTACTTCAGGGTGTTGCAGGGAATCAGTCACTGGCAGTTTCCAATTGTCAGTACCTATTAACCACATGTGTTGTGCAGGTACTATAGCACCCTAATACTTGCAACATTCAAATAAATGGACTGTGGGAACTTCTCAGGCTTCTCTGGAATTATGCCAATATGTCTATCTGCATTATTTCATTATCAGTATTTGGTTAAGAGGCAGGACAAAAGGTAACATAGTTTTGAAGTACAATAATTAATTTTACGATTACTCAAATACCTATTCATGCCAATTCCTAACATCCCAGTAGCAAATGTTAATAGCATCTAAACAAAGTGTCCTAAATACACACAGAGTGATCTCGGTGTCTATAAATCTATACATGATACAAATTATCCTGTTACCGGAGCTGCAGGTCATCCTCAGCTGAAATCTTGTTTTTAAGATTCTCTACTCCACAAAATCTTTATTCTCTTCTATTACCTCTCCTAACTGTAGAAAACTTTCTATAGACAACCTCTTCAATCCCCTTTACTATGACACACAGTCTTTAAATCTGATGATGACAGGTGGTAAGTTGTAATCAGGACTACCCATTCTAATTCGTGAACTCAAGATAATGGGCACTGGAGAAGAAAAAAAAATGTTTTTTCACACCAGCTGGATTCCTACATGCTTTTGTTTTGGCTCACTTGATTCCTTTAGCAAAGTATTAAGACTTGTTATTTAGATGATGAAGTCTTTTGAGTCAGAGCTACCACCTACTGTTTGATTATCACCTTGCACATGGGTGTTCCCTCTATGTAAAGATGTCTGTGTCTCTCTTTCTTACTTGCTCTCATGCCCTTCACTGGCTCAGAGTGCCTAAGGCAGTGGATCAACTTAATAACCATTGATTTCAGGTCAAACCCTTGGCAGGACATGTGAGTCGAGCACTCATTCTGGAAATGGTTCTAAACAGCAGAGCTTGATTATTTGATTAGTGCCTGATTTCCAGTTAAACATTTAATAAATCTTATTCACTATGGTATGCTATGCACAATATGTGGTATATGAAAGTGGACAGCTGTTAAGATGCCCACTGTGTTGTTCAGCATATTGGCCAGCCAGCCAGAGTGCAAATGAAGAAAGCTGCCAAGCCCTGTGTGAGGACTGGGCATCACAAGGAGAAAAAAAGAGGGCATAGTAGAAAAAAAAAAAAAAAGTAGAGGAGTAGTAGCAACGATGAAAGGAAGTGTTTTAGGACCTAGGGGCTGCAGACTCTGCTTATCAGGTGAAGCACAGGTATTGAACCTACTTGTTTCAAGTTAATTACTCATCATTTACCATCTGATTTTATTTTTTAAAATTTATTTATTTATTTATTTATTTACTTCATTACATATCAGCTCACCATGAGCTGAAAACAGAGTCTGGAGCCAAGATAAAAAATGTGCAACCAGTTAGTTGCTGAGAAAAGTGAACTGAGCACAAGCTAATGGTTAGAGCACAATGTAAGACCACCTCAGGGAAGCTGCTCTCATTCACAGATGAATTAATTGGAAATGCTATTTTTGCCCCTGTGAACTATACTGGAAGATGGTAAAAATTTTTAAAAAGTCTTTCAGAAACACTAGTCATTGAGCAACCAGAGGCTCTTGACAGGAAAAGGAGCAAAACCTGTCCGAAGTATGGACTTAAAGATTTTTGGGATATTCTTACTCCTAGCAAAATCCATGATGAAGTACTTGGTAACATAAAAGAAGACAAGTTTAGAAAAAAATTGTGTGTTTCTAACATGGAACTTCTCCTACTGTTCTTTTATAGCAAATGCTTCATTCATTATCGAACTATTTCAAAGAAACTCCTTGTGGTAACACATCTGCACAAATTCTACGTGGTCCAGATAGGAACTGAACTCAGGGAGCCTGGGTTTTTCAAGCAAAAATGAACACAACTCCCTGTTTTGAAGGTTTATCACCAAAAAATCTAAGCGCTGCTGATTCCAACATTAACACTTAAACTAGTACAGAGGGATGTAAGGTGCAGCATTTTTTCCTATCAAATATAACTTGATTAGTATAGTTCTTTTTATGTTTTTATGTTTATTTGACATACTTTTTTTTTTTCAGAAATTTACATCGTTTCTGCCCTTTTATAATTTGTTATTGTGAGTCTCTTAACTGCCACCATGCCTTCAAATTTCAGCCTCATAAGCCTTGAATGATGAAGTTCTCTTCAGCTGAAAGTAATTTTAATTTGAAATGCACATAGAAAAACAGTATCTTATTTTTTTAACTCAGCAGCGCAAGTCTGACGGCATCAGATGCCCCTAAGACCCAGTGCTTCTATGACTTAATTACACAAATTAACTCTACAAATTAAGCCTGACAACATCTGAAATTATTGTGATTTGTTATATCTTTCTAACTCAATTTCCATGCTTGAGAAATCAAGTGCATAGGCAGGAGAAGCATTACTGTGCTCCTGTTCATTTCCTGGCTGCAGCATTGGGGCCAAAGGGACTTGAAGGCATGGTATGAAATGCCTCCTCCCAGCAGAGTGATGGGGCACACCAAGGCTGTGGTTTTAAGAAGCACTGCATGTAAGAAGGAGACATGAAATTAGCTGTAATAAGCAACATTATTTCTTTCCAGGAGGCTTTAATTGCTTTATACTCTTATGTAACTGGGACCACTGAGAGTGTGGGTGTGTGTTTAAATGCACATCAGTGTGTTTCTGTCACGCCATTTCCAGATGGCAAATATGGAAATGGAGAGTATCTCCAAATAGTGATTTGCTACAGCCACTCACTGCTTCAGATTGGGAATGGAGAAAAATGTCAAATAACATCTGCGACTGATTCAATTACCCTGGCTTATTGATGTATTTTAGTGCTGATTCTTGATTTTCCCCCTTGCTCACTATCTCACATAAATTTTCCCCCTCCTTTAATAAATCATTTTTTCTCTTCAGATGAAGTGTTATTTTACTTAAGAGTAGAAGAATTTCTCAACATACCTTTGACAGACATTTTATGTATCTTAAAATGACAATAAATTCATTAAAAACTTGCTGGGCAGACATTTCTTTCTCTCCGGTAGTAAAAATGAACTTATATTATTATTTGGACCAGATTCCTAACATCTATGGGGCTGTGCTTTGACCTGAAAATTTCTACCTTGGTAGAACACAAACAATGCTCACAGTAGGTGAGCAGTTTAGTTTATACATTTTAGGCCTTCATAACTGCCCTTCAATAATCTGAGAAGGTTTTGTCAGGTAGGAAAAAAATGAGCTAATGTAAAAAATAAAACTTGTTTACATCATTAATAGCTGCAGCAAATTCTCTATTTGAATCCAAGCCTAACCCTCTAGACAGATGCTGCTTTCCTGGGATTGCAGATGGAAAGATCAATTCAGGCTCTAGGTTCTTTTGCAAAGTTCTCTTTTGGAAACTGAAGTAATTCTTCTAGGATGAATTTGAGAGTATTTTTGCTCCTTCAGAGTTAACCCTTTATACTAGACAAAAACAGTATGAGAAAACCTCTGGAATTAGAGGGTAAGTTGTATGGAAATTCAAGCATAGGAAACCTAAGCTTATTTCATATGTAAGTGTTCCTTGGTCCTTACGGATTCAGCACAGTGAAATTGCATCTTGCAAATTGTGCAGGACTTGTGCAATGATAGCAAACAGATTCTCCTTGTGGCAAAGCATGCTGTGTCAGGAGCTGCAGCCTTCTGTTGTGAAAAGTACATGGAACATGCTGCATGAGATGGTTTGTATCCACCCATATACTCAGTGGGCTGAAGGTTTCGTATCAGACATATCAAACAAATTCATTTCAGATCAAAAAAATTTACTGCCTTGAGGGTAAGATAAAATTATTCACTAATTTTAACAAAATTCAGTTTTTAACAAAAATTTTAACAAAGTTCAGAGCCACAAGAGTGTGGCTCTGTCAGGCACCATCTACCTGCGTGGGCTGGAAGCAAAGGCCAAACGAGCTCCATTTCCTGACACTTGTGTCTGTTTGTGTATTCAATTACATCTAAAGCAGCTGCTTTCCCTGCCAATACTGAGCTCACGAACCCACACCGTGCCCTGCTGTCTGGAGGAATGTGAGGAGAAGGTTACCAGCTACCTCTCCCTCCCACCAAAGCAGCTCTTAACTGCACAGCCTTTTCCTTCAGTGTCAGCACTGGCAAGCTCAGCAGAACCAGGGGCGCATTGCAAGAGCCTTCAGGGATGAATAAGGAGGGCACTTGATTCGAGTTGTTTTGGGGAAGGGCTTGAATCTGGAGTAGAGTTGGGGGTCACTGCTGGGAGAATGGCAGGATTTCCCTCCTATGTTTACCCGTAGAAATTTTTTGTGTCCAGCGCTTGCTTAGTTTAGGTAACTGCTTATTTTGCTTAAGCCTTTGACATCACCAATCACAGCTTTCAGAGCTCTGTTTTAACCTGTTCTGTCTGGGAACCACAAGCCAGTAAGCAATAATAGTTATGTTCCCATACATTGCACCAGCAGTTGGGAATCATGTGGTGATGCAGTAGAAACTACTGACTTACTGCCTCACACCCTTTTTTAGAATATACAGTCACAAAGGAGCAGGATGCTGGATGTGCTCCAGTCTGTAATTCCCAGTACAACCACTCATGTAGAGCTGCCGGGTGTGTATTTCAGTTAGAATTACACACACCATGTATTCTGTTGATGAATTTGCTACAAGACTAAAGAAAGCTAACAAATTATTTATGATTAGACAGATTCCTGTTTATACTCCTTGTGGCTACTGCCATATTGCTGCTAGATTTTAGTGCCTTTGAGAAAGGTCTTCATATTAAGAAATTTGTCATCTGAAAAATAAAGCCTGTCTGCACATTTGGTATAGAGGCACTTCAAATATCCAAATAATCTTCTAAGCAGGCTTCTTTTATCTTTCTAGGGAGGTTTTAAAACTTCACTGGAGAAAATCCAGAGAAATATATTGTTTCTTTTAATAAAAATGATCTTTATTATTTAGCTTGTTATTCTCACCTCTGCTAAAAATGTGGTCATGTAATTGTTGTGTACTAAAAATCTGAAATATAGGTTTTTGCATAAACCTATATATATTTCTAGACAGGGGAAAAAACCCCCCTCAACAGATGAATATGTCCAGTCCTTACTCCTTGCCAAGGCAATGAAAGAAGATTTTAATTGTGAGTTTTCATACATTCCTACTTTGTAAGTTTGGATTTCTGCTTAATTCCTGGGGAAAGAGAATTCCCACCAGGACTGCATATGCAAACATTTTTATCTGGTATTAGTGTGGTTTTAATATTAGGCACTTATGGAAGTAGGGCAGGACCTCAGATATGTTACAACTCATGTATTATTATTCAAAAACATGCAATTAATTCTACAGGAGCAACTTGTCACTGCACCAGGATAACTTTGTTTAGACATTCCTTAAGGAGGCATGAAATCAGTTACTCTAGAACATGGAGACTGTGTTTTGCACAGCTGCTCACGCCCAAAGGCAGCC
The DNA here is from genome assembly GCF_001522545.3 of Parus major. NCBI lineage: Eukaryota > Metazoa > Chordata > Aves > Passeriformes > Paridae > Parus > Parus major. The sequence goes on from NC_031771.1 coordinate 43,928,648, forward strand.
AAGTAAAAAGACGACAGTACTGTACCTTTCTCCTCTGTGATGAACATCTGGTTTGCATGGCCACACCATGGGCGTTCAGTTAGGAAGACAACTTCTGTGTGGCTAGGTTAGGTTGAGTGAGCTGACCCCATGCTTTGATTTAGTGCTTGTGACTTTTTTGCCACAAGTCTTAGGAAGACAACCTAAAGTGCTCCCGACCCATGTCTGTATCAAAAGAGAAATGATATATCTGTATTTCTGGATGCCAAGGCAAAATTAATAATCCCTGCTGAGTCTGGACTAATTATTCTGGGCACAGTGCTGCAAGATTTGGCTTCCCTGTTTCCAGACTAAAACTAGTATCTTCATGTTATCCTGCATAACATGGAATCCCTGGAAAGGGATTATCTTGATTATGTTACACTCCATCACAGGGTGACTAATCCTTGCCTTGGATACCTCACATTCCCCAGGTATGCTGCAGAGTCTGTAATTCTAGGTGCCTTTCCACCTACTCAGTCGCACCACAGCAGGCCTGACACAAAGTGCTGCTATTCAGATTTGGTCTCATGAAATGGAGTGGAAAGAGCAGGGAACAGGGCTCTAAATTTAGTCTGTTTAGAATGCCATACCACTGAGTATTCCCATCTATTTTCAAAGCTGCAATAAAGCAGCATGGCAATACTAGTAAATGTCATTAGTTCTTTGAATTTAAATAATTACTTCCAGCCAACAGTAATACATTAGAGCAATTCTCATCTACTATATTAGAGTAATTCTGGGCAGTGTGAACATATTGAATCTGAGGAGTTTACAATACAACCATCCAACTAAAACTTGGAATATAAATTCTCAGCCTGTAATAACTTCCTTTTTTGCCTCTTTTCTTTTTCGTCAAAGCAGTATCATTTTTTTTTTCAGCCAGAGAGTCATAAAGTTTCTGTTTGAAGTTTTTATTGGTTTCCAAAAATGTAGCTGATTGGTTAATGTGATTTTGTTTTGAATAATCCTTCTCTTTTCAACAAATGTCATTTTCAAGCTTTAAGGTATTTACCTTATTTACCTGAAATCACTTTTTTTTTTTTTTTCAGTTAATAGATTATAAATTTTCATTACCCAAATATATTGTCATATATCTTTACCGGGCTATGAATATTAAAGTACTGACCTTGTCCCATTTTCTTTAGAAACCTTTCCAGGAAAAGAGTATCTCAAGCATACCAAGTGTGTGTTATTTTTTCTCCTTAGTGTTTTATAGCTGTATTGATAAAAACATCATCATCAAAGAGCATCAGCATAATGTGAGCCTTTGAAATGCTACAGAAGCCAGTATTTTTATTTTTATTATTACTGTAGTTCTTAAACCCAATACTGATTTCTTTGTTGTTAGTGTAACCCCCTGGTATAAGTGGAGATATTGCTGACTTATGTTGGAGAATTAAGTCCTGCTGAGGCTATTTCCACTAGGATAGGATTAGGAATGGGATTGGAAACTTGATTACAGCTCCTTCTATTTGTGAACTGGTCTTTGCTGTTCATACTCTCTGTCTGGACTACAGTCCAAACATGACAGAGCTAAATCTGAAAAAACTGGTTGACAAAACAGCATGCTTTGATTCTTCAACTATTTGTGCTAAATTTTGAATTATTTTTGAACAATCGTACTGAAAAGAGAGATCAACTCCTACTTGCTCCAAAAAGATGCTGACTAGGAAGTGAGCAAATACTCTGACACCTTATTACAAATTACTTCAGATACTCTCTGACACCTTGTAACAAATTACTACAAATGCTCCCTGACACCTTTAACAAATTACTTCAATACCTTCAAAGGTACCTTTTAACAATCACATCTTTGGTTATCAAAGGTATTGTAAGATGCTGGTGGTTCTAACATAGGAAAGCATGCTAGAAGACTTGATTTATATCACAAGTTATGAGAAGATCTGTACAGATATTGAATAATACCATTGGTGCTTTCTACCCAATGGCAGATTTACAGACAGCTAGAAAATTCCTCAGATTTGAACACAGAGGAAACGCTGAACTTAATGGCTGCACTCTGGAAAGATTATAGACAATATCCTGCACAGCAAAAGGGAACCACCAGTCATAGGGTTTTATTTACTTACTTAATTTTCCTTTATCAGCTATTTGTGTTTATTTGTATGACACTTTGCCTTCCTGGCAATCACTAAAGGAACGCCCGTGGAAAACAGAAGTGTTAAATGTTCCTTCTGTTTCTTCTTTACAACTGACCTTCCAATACCACTGTATTGCAAAGCAGAGCTTTCTGCAAGATGAGCAAAAGGAGCGGATGAACCTACAGTTTGACGAAGAATATGATGGGGAAAGGAACAAACTGACTTGCTTCCAGTTTCTTTCATTCCAGACTAGATGAATTATGGAAAAGAAAGTAAAAAACCAGTTGTCTCTCTGCAGCCCAGCGTAGAAGCAAATTGTATCACTGGTTTGACAAACATGTCAGACTGACTCAGTGCAAACGAAATTGCTTTTTTCTTACTGTTCCATAGTCAGTTTACAGATTACAGAAACACAGAAAAGACAAATGGTCAAACACTTGGAGACTCCGTAAAACCCCATTTGTTGTTTTTTTTTTTGCTAATGTGTGCAAGTCCAGTAGATATTGTTAGTTTAAATCTCAGGCTTATGATCAACAGGACAGAAGAGACTTTTTATGAAAAATACATATTTGTAGGTATTTTCTTTCATAAAATAATCCTCTTAACCACTTTTTTCTCCAACTGTGTGAGCAAAAATTAATTCTCAAGTGATTAGGAACTTTAATCACGAGCATTCAAAGAAACTCCTCCATGATCTGAAAATGCTGTAAGCAAATCATACTCACCTAATAAAACATGAAAATACAGATGCAGAAATATACAGAGAAATAAATCCTTCTTTGTGACTCTAGCTCTTACACTGTGAAATTAATTTAGGTAATTCTTCTTTTAAAATGAAATCAGAACTATCATAAAATAGCATCCAGTCCTCTAGTAGTAAACCCGATGGATGTTGCTCTAACTGCTCATGTTGAAACGCTCAGACCTTCAGCAAAATAAAGTAACATTGCCACATAAAATACAACTGCAGCTCTACAGCTGACTTAGGAACTGAATCAGGCTACCTAGAATCATAGCCAAAGAACAGTTTTCCTTTCTAGTCCTGGTCCAGGTAAGAACACTCCTGCCTTTTACATGATCCCTAACAATTTCATATATGATGTCCTTGATCATTGTCCCGTGAAGTTTTTTGTTACCAGATAACATTTCTTTGCTTGATTCATAATTTGGACTAAGAAAATGTTTAAATAACTGTGGCCAGCCATTCATACCTCTTTTGGAAGTTACGTTTTTTTCAAGTAACATATTTTTAAAGGTTGTTTTGCCTGGAGAGTGCAATATACACACAGTTCTGCTGATGATGATCAACTATTGTACTCCAACAGATGCAAATACTTGTAGTGGAAAGCAAGAGATAGATTAATGGATTTTGAAGTATTTTTTGCAACAGATTTTTGTACACTGACAATTTGGTAGCAGCAAATACCAAGTGAAGAAGACTCCAAAGGATCCTACAAGAAAACCAGTAATAACCAGTAATTTGAAAACATGGGAAATATAAAGAAACAATGGCTGCCACAGATACAGAAAGAATGGTTTACAAAACCTTCTGGAAAAAAATTTGGATTTCTGCAATGCATTGTGTTTTCATTTACTATTTAGTTCACTGAGGGAATCCATTGATATTTTCCATGGAACATTCTAAAGGGAGACAGAAACTGAGTCATAGTATTTTGATTACATAGAAACTGAATCACAGTATTTTGATTACATTTTAAAAAATTCTATCTTTGTGTAGAAATAGCAGGAAAGCTAAGAGTAAATTTCGTAACACTGTTTTAACAGCATGCTCAGTTGTTGGTACTGTCTGGTTTACAAAACACTGGCTGGAGCAAGGAGGCTATAGAGAAGAGTTGGGAATTTGTTTCAGTTCCAAAGATGATAATATCTATTCATAATCATGGTAGAGCACTACAGGATTGATTCTCATCTTTGGGAAGATTTCAGTGAATTTTGCTTTTGCTCTGTTTGTTTAGCGGTGAAGAATAAGGTGATGCTTTAGATTATTCCATTCTGTTTTCCAGTGTTGCTACCAAGTCCACAGCATAACCTAGGTATTTTGTGGAGTCTAATGTTAACAATAATCATTAAATAAAAACAAGAATTTAGGAAGCACTTTTCACAACAGTGTTTCCCCCACTATATTTCTGCCAAAATCCTCCTACTCAAATCCTTAGTTATGTAGCTTCCTGAGCAAACACCCCTAGCACTGGTTATTGAAACACTGGTTCTGGTTTTTTATCATTTGAGATACAGCAAGGACAAGAGATGGAAGCCATGGGACAGCAAAATGCAAAGAACTCTCTTTTTAAATGCAGTTTTCTTGGCCATATTTTCCCATCCAGCTAAATAGAGACACTAAAACATTTTTAAAAGTAAAATAAAATAAAAAAAAATTAAAGCTAAACTACATTTTGTATTTCTCTTTAGATTATATTATGCTTACAGGTATCTAGATTGTAGATATTTAATCTGTTAACAGAGGTGGACAAAAAAAGCAATTGTTTTGTATTTAATTTTTAATGCTTAATCTCTTCTGAGAGATTTTGTTGCTCAGAAACCATCTCTTATTTTAATGAAAAATGTATTTATTTTTAAAAATTTGATTATACTATGACAGATTATATAGTATACACCATCTAGAATTTATATTTCAGTCTGATATGCTCTAGGTACATTATTATCACATTATTTATGTTTTCTGCAGATCCTTTCTGAAACACATTTCACTGATCTTCTGATACACTTTTATCACTTGACTCTGAACTGAAATTGTCAGTAAGACTGTCTGGCTAAGAAAAAGAAACTGAGAAATTTCCCATGTCTGCTATCAAGGTATTATATTACTCCCTGCTAAGGAGAGAAACATATTCCAGCTTGATGCTTAGAATCCACTTCAGGGTAACATACTGCCCACCCTCATCAAACTCAGAAACATGCTGGAGAGAAGATGGCTGTTTTGTTTTCATTTCTTTTTAAGCACTGCTCTTGACCTGGGTCTAAGGTATGCTTCACTTTCTGGACTGAAGGCTCACACACTATTTGCTTTTCTAGCTTCCAGTGCCATTTCAGAATGTCGGTGTTCTCCCTGGAACCAGACAAAAACATCGATTGACATATAAATCACTCTCAAAGTGCAGACTAATTTCAGCAGGTCCATAAGTAAACTCCACCTGGGTATCTTCCTAGAAGATACCAGAAGTCCCCCTTTACATCTGCCATGCAGGTGTTCTGTTGCTCACCTCTATGACAATGAATCAGACACCCTGTGAGCTTTCAGCTTTTCTGACCCTTTGTGCATATCTCATGTGTCATAAGATATTGAATATGAAAATACAAAAAAAGATTTGATGATAACCTTCTGCTGCATATTCAAAGGCAAACCCGATCCTGAGAAAATGAGCTGGATTGCTGATGCTAAAAAAAGTGTTCACTTATCTTATTGTAACATATTTTCACTCAGCCTTGCATGAAAATTCATTCTTTGCACTGATGTGGAAAGCAATATAGAAGTTGTCTATCTACTGGAATTTGTACTGTGGAAAATACACTCTCTCCAGGAATTTGATTGTTTCAGGTCTGTAATAATGCCCAGGCTGACTGGTCAAAGCCTTTTATCTACATCCTTATCTCAAAGATGTTGGTTCCAAACTTGTTTCAGTCAGAGTACCTAAGAACTTGCTGAGAAATAGTTTATGCCAGCAAAGTATCTTGAACCTGTTTACTCCTAGTTCTTTTCACAAACAAATCTAACAGATATCATTTTCCAGGGCAACAATCAGAAAGTTGAGGAAATGCAGGAAGTCATGTATTAAAATAAACAGGTTGCAGGTACATTTAGGTAAGATTGCTAAGATAAGAACAGACATGAAAACAGAATTAATAAAATACTAATTATAGTATAAAAGAACAGTAGGGCTGTACTCAGAGGAACAAAATTACAGGGAAATGAGATTTTGGAACGATACACTGAACTGCTATTACTTTCCATCTGATATCTGAAAGATACTTTGTTCTGGAATATATATATATATATATATGCAGAAGTTGGCTCTTCTGAAGAAGAGCAGACACTTTGTCTGCTTGTCCTCTTTCATCTGAATATGACTCATTTATTTCAGACTAGTTACTGCCAACTTACAATAGTGTTAGTAAGCAAGGGTTCTGATCCAATGTCAATGTGTAGTGAAAAATATGACTGCAAAATGGACTGCTCCTGTGATGTAAAATGGCCTTACACATCAGTTGTTTTCTCAGCAATGTCTGAAAATACACCTAGGAACCAGGAACATAGCCAAGCATGCACTTCCAGACTGCCTAAGGCAGATCCTTACATAGGCTGGTACTTGCAATGGTATATGATGAGCTTTTTTATTAACTTGAAAGTAAATAAAATGGGAATTGATTTTAAAGATACCATATCAGAGAAAAAAACTTGAGGAAAAAAAGCACTATGGAACGTACAACAAAGGAGACAAAATGACTACTTTCCTTTCATGAAAGAAGCAGATATTTATATGTGATACAAAAGTAATAAAATGAATAGATGAGAAATAATTTCTTGGAGTCAAGGGGAACACCCTGACTGAGATAGGGAAGGACTGCTCAACAACTTTCTGATTTTAACTCCTGGAGTCTTACAGACTGGCTTGGAGTAAGAACAGTAAATAAACAATAAAGGGCAGGATTCTCCTCAGTTAGTGGCTGGACCAGATTCAGTAACTTCTCTCATTTCACACTGTACTCTTAACAAATGCATCAGGTTTTGACATGGATTTAAATATCTTTCATTCTTAGCTCCTGTTATTCATTCAGTATCTTTAAGCAGCTATAACACCAGTTTACTCAGTTATTGGGACTTCTTGTCAAGTGCACAAAAATTTCCAGTTGGCACACAACAGCCATATTACCTTCTGTTGCATTTGACTGGTCTTTCACATAGAGACATAGTCAAAAGAATGAGTCCAAGAAGCAATTTTGTGCACCAAACCACACTAATAGCCACACAGTTATCAAGCATCTTTACATTACTTGTGCAACCGGTCTGGTAATGTGGTAATGCTTGAATCATGAGACTAAGAATTGCTGAGTGAAAAAGTGCACCTTGCTTTGAATATAAGGAGTAACATATTATAAAGCAGGGAAAAAAATTAAATTTGTCAAGGTCTTCATACTGCGTAACTTTAGCCTCTTAACCTTGAAGAAATAGCAGCATAGACTTTGTATGATAGGATTAACAGAGAGAAAGAGAGAGATAAGGATACTTCAAATATATTATTTAGAGAAGGGAAGAAATCTTCCCTCTATGTCAGTTTAAGGAACCTGCATTACCTCTCTGTGAGTAGACTGATAACAGCTGAAGATATTTGGCACTGTTGCACTCAATTCTCATTCCAGCACACCAGTAGGACTGTTTCAGAACTGACCTCCTCATCTACCCAGGAACTAAAACTAGGTGTCCACATTCTTTTACCCATCAGGGATGGGTGACTTTAAAAGTGCTTCTCCCAGCATAAGACACAACTGACCAAGAGGCCAAAGGGCTGAAACTGCAATGCAGAGTAGCTACAGACACATTTTTTGTCTAAGAGCACATTGGTCCTGGCACTGACAGAACACCCAGTGAAATGCGTCCACTCAAGAAATAAGAATGGCAGGCCTGGGAAAAGTATTTTTATTTATCAGCCACACAGTTTGCATGAAGGCTATTGTTTGTTAGGGTGCACTGAAACTCTTTCACAAATACCTAAAGAAAAATGTCTTTTCCATAGAGGGTAATTTCTGCTCATGCTAACTGCCCTGGTAAGTGTGTGAGACAAAAAGCAGAATTTCTGCCAGTCTTTATTGTTTCTTCTTTCCCACATGCCAGCCTTGCAGTGTCTTGCAAAAGACAATATGATGACTGAGAGATAAATGTGAAAATCTACAACCTCTTTAATTACTAGCAAAAAATTCTGCTTTTGCATGTTGTTACCATGTTCCAAAAACTGGGAAAATCGTGTTCTGAAATTAGGTAAGTTTAGATAGCCTTACTAAAAGAATAATAATGTGAGTTACTTACCTGTTCTGTTAATCACAAGAAATAGGCATTTAGTGGCATTAAACACTAAACAGAAAGCAAGAGAAAGCTTCATATTTTGATGTCTGATTCTTCTGACAAATTACTATCATTATTGTTTTCTCCTGTGAAACCATCTGCAAACAATATATTCTTAAATATTAGAGTGAATATGTAAGCTAAATACATAATGAATACATGAAGATTTCCCCAGCCAGTGCAGAACTGTATGTGCTTTGAAAGCTAAGACTGACAAAGTATGCATGATGCTGTGTGGTATTCAGAAACTTCTTCTTATTCTTATATTCACTATGTTCATCTGGAAACTACTGTACTGGGCAAAGTACTGTGATGACTGAAGTTAAATTCACAGTTGCCTCTTGATATATCACAATATGTCATTCAGCAATACCACTGAGGAAAATGTAATTACTATGCAACATCTTGTGCTTTCTTGGGATTTCTCACTAGTTAAGTAAGAAATAAATTCCTGTCAGGACTGCAGGAGTATTGTTGAAGAGATGTAGGAACAGACCAGCTGGGTCATAAGCCATGATGCTGGGTTGAAATCACTGGTCACAGGGGATATATTCTTTTTTAGCTGCAGGCTGTATGCTTTTTCTTTCCACCTGAGTGTGCAGAAGCTTGTTCACTGTCCAAATGAATGCTCATACAACGCATTTAATTCCTGTACTATCCCTGTAAGGTAGAAATCTTAACAGAGAAACAACTGAGAGACAAAGAAATTGAAACAAACAAACCAATCCCAAAAACCCATGTAAGGACAGAAATTTATACTTTGGTTCCACTTGGTATCTCTCCCCTGAGACTCTTTCCTTCCATAAAGGAAACAACATATAACCCTGTAGGCACTGATCTGCTGAAAACAACAGTGAAATCTAAGACACTGGCCTCCAAACCTCATTCTGAGCATGACCCAAGCTACCTGAATCATTGCCTTTTCCTTTGGAATAAAGATCTCCACACAGCTTTGTTCTACTGCAACAATGACTGTTGTGGTTATCAGGAGGAAGAGGCATTAACTCCCACACACTTCCCCACCTTCAGTACAAATTTCAAAGCTCCTATTATGGAACTATTTTGATTTCTTTATTTTAAAGTCAAATATACAAATAAAATCAAAGGTAATTGATTGCTACCTACAAAGAACAGAAGAGATTCCCACTTGTGACTTAAAATTCGCATACTATTCTGATAATGTGGTTGTGGGTGTGAATAATAAAAAAGAAAATGCATAGGTAATTGTTCATGTTGTTTCCACTGGAGCTGGCTCAGCATAGACTGAGGAGACTGAGGTCTCAGATTACTCTTGGAAAAATTGATAACTTCTTATACCAATGTTTAAATGATAAATTTATTATAATATATATTATTATTATAAATAATAATTATTATAAATTTTTTTATAATACATATTATTTATAAATTTATTAAATTCTATTATTATTATTAAATTCTATTATCATAGAATTGTTATGGCTGGAAAGGACAAGATCATCTAGCTCCAATGCCCCTGCCATGGACTGGAACAACCTTCACTAGACCACACTGGTCAGAGCTACATCCAACCTGGCCTTGGACATTTCCAGGGATGGGGCATCAACAACTTCTCTCGGCAACCTGTTCCCGCATCTCACCACCCTCACAGTAATGAATCTCTTCCTAATACCTACTCTCTTTTTGTTTAAAGCCATTAACCATTGTCCTGTCACTACATGCCCTTGTAAAATGTCCCACTCCATCTTGTAGACTGCTTTAGGGGCTGGAAGGCTGCAATTAGATCATCCTTGGTGTATTCTCTTCTCCAGGCTGAACAATCCCAATTCTTCATACAAGAGCTGCTCCATTCCTTGGTGGCCTCCTCTGGACTCGCTCCAGCAGGTCCATGTCCTTCCTGTGCTGGGGAACCTAGAGGTGGGCACAGCACTGCAGGTGCTCACCAGAGCAGAGCAGAGCAGAGCAGAGGGGCAGAATCCCCTCCCTGGCCTTGCTGCCCACGCTGCTCTGGATGCAGCCCAGGACACGTTTGGCTCTCTGGGCTGGGAGTGCCCATGGCTGGGTCATGTCCGGCCTCTCACATCACCCCCAAGTCCTTCTCAACAGGGCTGCTCTGGGTCTGCTCATCCCCAGCCTGGGTTGATATCGGAGATTGCTCCAACACTTAATTTAAGCACTAAGCTAGGATGCATGAATACACCAGCAGGAAAATTGTCAAAAAGCTTCAAGGAAAACCAAGCTGTCTGCAAGCCAAGACTCTGCAATGACAGAAAATATATTCCCATGAGGGTAACACACTTCTTGTTTTTTCTCACTTGCTCATTTCCATTCTTTTTCACATTTGGCTTCTCAGAGGCATCGTTATAACAATTAAGCATTTTTAGAAGGTTTTTCTTTATGTCTGTGTGTGTTCAGAACAGTTTATTTTGTCTTCAGTTTACCCATGTTACTGGCAGAATTTTTCCAAGAAAGTGCATTACAGCAGGAAAGTATAATCACCTTGAATAAGGTTGGTTTGATTCATTACTGATGCAACTTCACTGATTTTCAGAGGAACCTAACCAAAGAACAAGGTAAGCCAAGCACTTCAATGAACTTCTAGAGAAGCCCTTTGGAGCTGATATTCAGAACTGGAAGAATAGCTAAAAAATGGGAATAATCTTTAACCCTACCAAGATGTCAAATATATTTTTCTTCTATAGCATTTCTATTAAAGATGACTGAAGAGCACATGGATATGTATATAAATCTTAGCTAATAAAGTATTTCAACCAAAGGGTATTGGTTCAAAATTCTGTTTAGCTTGCTGTTGCATAAAGTTTGTCCAGCTTCTTACTCCAGAGTTCTTGAATATTGCAACATGTTGTATTGAGCACTTCTGTTTACTGGAAGCTACATGAAATACTGGCTTTCCATTTGTTTGACTAAAAATTGCAAAATTATGCATACTAATGAGTTTAATGGATTCATAATGTTTTAAGTACAGAGGTCCATTTTTTTAATTCCATAACACTGTGCTGAATTCTTTGCTACTGCAATCACCTGGATGAGAAAAAACCAGCACAACAATTGCATTATTGCAAGATCCTTCTAGCCCCACAAACAACCTTGGAAAAAAAATCAACTATCCAATTCATAAAAAAATGTGGCCTGCATTGTAAAAGGTGTTACATAGTACTATAAAAAATAATCTGAACCACAGATTATTGCTGTTTCAAATCTGTTGAAAAGAATTAGCCATCTGTCATGACAGCAGCTTGACCTGATGGGCCCTGCAGAGCAGCAGTGAGATCAGCAGGGTCCCTGCTGGGCCAGCAGTCCTTTCCTGCTGAGTCGGGCCCTGACGTTATTCCCTGGCACAACAGGTTGTCTTCAGCAGTGCCTCTTCCACTTACTTGCTCTCTATGATCTATGAGCACCACTGCTGTCTGAATTTCCAAACAGAAACTGTGCAAAAGTCATTGAAACCATGAAGTTCCACAATAAACCCAGGTAATACCATGAAGTTCCACAATAAACCCAGGTAATAAGCTTGCCTGAGTAATATGTCAGAATCATCTGCAGATTAATATTTAAACTGAAAATTGGCTGTCAATCCCATGTTTTGTTCTCTGCATAGGAAACCAGTCACAAAGCTGCACTGCTTGTGAAATGTGTTAATGTGAATTAAGCCTCCAAACTTCTTCCATTTCTCTCCTTGACCAGTGTATTATTTTGATCAGTTAACGGTTTACAAAAAACCCCACTGACTAAAGAAAGGATAAATCACAACAGAAGAACACAGGAGGGCAGGGTATCATTCCAGGCTTGGTTATTCTCTCATGCTGCTGAAGAGCAATGACACAGGAAATTATAAAGAAACAAAGGTTTAACAATTATGTAAACTGGAAAGCTGAGCTGCTCCTGTAAGTTGCTGAGTAAACTGTTGAGCTGATGGAGCTAATATGTACTGTGGAGGCCCAAGGGCCTATGACTAAAATCCCCATAACCCAATCTTGGAAAGGAGGCAACAAGTAACATCTCCCTAGGCTGAGGTTAGAGAAGGCCTCTCTCTCACAGGTCTTCACAGTTATATGTTAATGTATTATTAAATTTGTTCCCCCATTGGTTTGCCAAGTTTATGCCACCCCGTTCAGCCTGTTCACCTTATTTGTAAACCTTCTAGAATGTTCTCCCTTCCCTCAATCCCCATTGGCCCCAGTTAGCTGCAGTCCTCCACCCCTGTTTTCCTACTGGTTGTTCCTGTCCCTAACCCCAGCTCTGCATCACTTTTACCCATTCCCATTGGACCCTGACCCTTTGATCCGCCCTCTCTTACCCATATATAACCGTGGACCCTCCACCCAGTTTTGGTTTTGTCCCTGGACCCTCTTCAATCAATATGCCCTTCCTGAAGCACCATACAAAGACCTATCCTTTGCCAAGTCATCGGTTATTTAAGCAGTGCACTCGGGGCTGAAGAAGTGCTGGTCGCTCTCAGGCCACATTTTTGTGCACTACGACATTTATTTGTGAGCATATTCATTGAAAACATGGGACTGTCAGCATCTAATCCACTTGGATGGGACAGGAGTCCTCATTCACTGCAATAATTAGCACTTACAGATGCTTCTGAGATACACAGACATGAGCATATCTACCTGCCACTGACTTCTACTCGTGTTACTTCAGTTACACTTACGAGGCTCTTCAGGTTAAAATTATGCTGGGGAATTAACTGCACTCCTCTTTTAATATGATTAAGATCTTGCATAATATTTAGACATAATTTGTCTGTTTCAACAGTTTTATCTTTGCTAACTCTTTAGCTCGTTCTATAGGCAATTAAAAAAGATGTGACTGAAATTCTGCCATCTCAGTCAAATGGATTGATGAGTTTTAATGGAGAACATTTATCCCAACCTTTAATTAAGCTTGGCAGTCTGAAATCATTAACTTTTGCTTTGAAACTATGTACTGCAACGTGAGCATTTAAAACCATAGAAGTCAATCTTGTTATAAGGTGGATGTCTGAGCGATAATGCAGCTTTCTAGAAACTGCCTTTGAATCTTTTAAATTACCTTTCCTTGGTTCATGACATAAATCATTAAGGATTTGCCCCAGCAGAGGGTGAAACCAACCTCAGTGTGACACTGCTTTGGCCAAAAGCAACCATTTAATCTTGACAGGTTATTGTAAAAGCTGATAGGCAAGAAGTCTGATCTACATTCTCTATCCCACATAGACCTTAACACTTGCTTAAAGAATGAATCAACTGCATTGTCTGGTGTTATTCTGCTAGATTATTCAGTGACTCCTACAACCAATTCCCCTGTGAACATATTTACAGTAGTTTAGCCTTTGGGGTTGAAATAATTTCATTTTAATATGTTTTCTGGAGCATTGCCAGAGCTACAGGCATATTTTATGAGAGAATTCTACAAGCATGAGAGTGCATAGTTTGAGATCCTGGGATCTATTTCTAGAAGAAAACAAGGAGTCTTAAAGAGCATTAAGGTATAAAATCCTTCTAGTGGTGATCTTGGACTTTTTCATCCCCTGCCAGAAGACCTTAGATTTTCAGCCTTTTCTGATGCTTTAAAGGACAGCACATTTAAAGATGGATGGGAGACGAAAAACCACAGAGAATTCTCCCAAGCAGCTGCTGTTTGGAATACAGTGATCAACAAAACACATCAGTTGGGGATGTCTCTGAATGAAGGCAATCTCTGGGTTTGATTTAACAGTTTCAGCTGTTGTCACAGAATACTTGGCATCCTGTGTACAGGAACAGATCTTTCTGGCAATAGCTTTTGAGGTTGTTACTGTTCCTCCACCGAGGTTCCTCCCTCTTTTCCCACCTCAGGGTGAACTGGTGGTATGAGTGTTCCCTCTCTTGGTTGCACAGCTTCAGCTCCAGGTTTGTACTGAGCTGGAGTTGGTAGATAATTTATTATTATGGCCTAGAGGGGGTATGGAACCTTTCAGACAATAGAGTACAAAGTAAAGCTGACTAAAAAAACAAACAAACAAACAAAAAAACCTAAGTTTTGCACACATTTGAAATGTATGCCTTTGATTTCCCTACAAAGAAAAATGCTTATTTTAGAAGGTTCTGATATTCTCTTTCAGAAGTCAGATGTAAAATCCAAACTCAGAAGTAAAAGGGAAATGCAGTTGTGGAAAATGTGAAAGTTTTTAAATAAGCTCTTTCCCTGTCCTGCACACAATAAAAGAAACATGGAATGTAATTCTATGGATTTTTCTTTTTTAGAAAAAAAAAGAAAGCTTTGTACCACTGAACTGTAGGACTTGTGCACATTAACAGATCACCAGCTGGATGTTTCCAGTGGTCACAGCACAGCCCTGTTGTTTGATGCAGGTACACTAAACAGGCAGTGATGGGGAAATCCTTTCATTTTCCCTTCCACACAACTAAAAAGCCTATCTTTTTACAGGTATACCCCTTATTTAATGAAATCCTACACACTTCAAACTGGGTGCTAAAGCTGCCACTGGTAAAAGGGAGGGTGTCACCCCTTGAGTTTCATAGGCACCACTATGATATGATAGATTAACTGTAAATTGTTGGACTCAGGAGAGTTGTTCCTGAGAGGAACTGTGAGTTTAACATTAGAGAAAATAAATACGTGTTTTCTGAAGGGCATTCAGAGCTAGTTTGTGTAAGCCTTGAAATCAGAAAAGTATTGTGCTTGTCAGCTTAAAAAGAAAATGTGGACTAAAGCTTATATCAACTCTGAAGCTGTTCTCAAGTTTGATATATATTTGATATATATTTTGAGATATATTTCATATATTTCTTAATTTGAAAAATTAAGATATATCAGATTTCTGGGTCATATGAAACAACATTTACATTACTGCTTTATAAGTTTATGAATTACTTTATAAATTTATCAATTTTGTTGAAGAAAAGCTTATTCTTGTCAAATGAAAAATGATCCTACAAAATATCCACTAACCAGTGACCCAGTCTTAACCTCAAGCTGTAATTATCTGGCCTTTATGTATTATTACTTGATTAGTTTTTCAATATTTGCTGAAAAAAAATAAAATCAGTTACAGAACATTCTTATTAAAGTGCCTTTGCACGTCCTTCATACTCTTTAGGGTTTAGGGACTACTGCTATATAACAAGAAAGTATTTCTCCTTTCTTCTTCTGCACTACAGCTAAGTAAATTTTCATTAATAATTATTCAAAAAGTGAGTAGTTTAAGCTAAAATAAATTCTTTCTGGAGAAAAAAAATGTTACCCAACAGGTTAGGATGTTAAATAAACTAATCTTTGCAAGATTTGTGGCTTATATGGGAGATCAGATAAATGTAGGAGCCTTGAATACAAGTTTAGAGAAGCTAAAAAAGTATACATACTTTCCATGTTTTCTTTTACCTCTTTTTGCTGGGACATGAAACCTTCAGTCTGTGATCACAGTAACTACATCATCATTAGTGTAAAATCAGTATGGTAGGTCAAGAACAGTCTTCCCAATATAAAATTTTTTATTTTATTTTTTATTTTTTTTATTATTTTCTTTCCTCTTTGGTGTCTTTTAAAACTATTTTATAAAAGGTTCTTTATCAGATGCACTTTTTAAAAAACTTTAGGATATGTACATGACATCTTTTGCCTATTATAAAGGTCTGACCACATTTTCTTCAGTACGGAACATATTTTTGAGAAAATGACAACATAGACTGCATGTGAATTTTTTCAGAGTCCAGTTACTTCTCTTGACTGTTTCTTAGTAGATAGAGCAATACATTATTAGTTTCTTGCCCTGAAGCATGACACTAATTACTGGCAATCATTCTACACATGTTTATTATACTTGATGTATTATCAGCACCTTCTGCCAACCACATAAGGGCATCAGAGTAAACCAGACATCACAGCAGCTTAATACATCCAGTCATAGCATGGTCCTTAATGAACTCTATATTCATATAAATGTCTATTATACTTAAGGAGCTCTGTCATGAATGAAAATTAGCTGAACAGTCACTAACTGAGACAAGAAGAAGGGTCACCTTGTGCCTTTGGAAGGTAATGCTTGCACTTACTGTAGCAAGGCTGTGAAAACCAGAAGGAAAACTAAACTGAAACTTATCTCATGGTATATTAGGGAAAAAGAATGGTTAAAACCAGGCAATGTTTACATTCTACTTCTGCTTGTTTGTTGTGTAACAAACTCTTCAGATTATTACCTGCAAAAATCAACATAAGAAAATGTATATGGGAGAGTCATAAGAATGAGTGTTTGAATTAATCGTTCTGTAGAAGTTGCTATAGCAGCTCACCACAGTATTATTGAATTACCAAGCAGGTATGAAACATTGCTATTTAATGAGCTGAGGACTGAGTAGTAAAGGAGACAAACCAGAGTGGCTGACTTCAAGACTGTAAAAGTCTTGGTTCATTAAGTGAGTAAAGTATTTCACAATAGTCTCATAAATTAGAACAAGCCACTTCAACCAGCCAAGCTGCTTCAACAGACATTTACTACTATTGGTACTCACAGAATTCAAAATAATTCTGTTGCTTATACCTCAACTTTTTACCCAAGGACTGTATGTACTTGGACATACAAATCAGCCTGTTGACACGGCTGTCTACAATCTACAGCCATGACCATGTCTCATCCAACACACCAAAGGAGAACACTTCCTTCATAGCCTCTCTCTCCCCATCCTCTCTCTATATATATAGCCTTTACTCTTATTTATGCATTGAAACTGGAATACAAACTTTAACTCTGTAGGCACCATGATTAGGAACATGTGTCTCTGTCGCTCTGGATGTAAGGTTTCATGCTCCTGAGGAAAGCCAAGGGATGAGACAACTCCCTCCAATACTGGTAGGGTGAGACTGACTGAACTCTGGTGGATCCAACCAGATCCTCTTGATAGGAGGACTTCACATGATGATGGTATTCTCTCCCAGCTCCTATTACTGGTTTCCTTCAGCAACAAAACTGCCCTATAGCTGGAGGACACCATAAATTAAGATCTTACGAAAGACATTTCTGGCTCTGAAGCCACAGAACAGTAACTCTTACTAAATAAATTTAAAAAAAAATAAATCTGTAAGACACATTTTTAAAGGAAAAGAAGATAAGTAACTTACATGTGACTTACATTAAGATCTCAAGGCTGTGATTTCTCAGAAATACAAAAAAGTACTAGAAAAAATTATTTTACTAGGTAAAAAAACCCTTTTCTAATGCCAAGATATCAACTGCCTTGTTTGTGCAATGATGGATGAAAGTACTGACCATTGTCCAAAACCAGGCAATCTCTAGCAACACTATAAAGACCTTGCAACACAGAATACTAGATATGGGTATGTACAGGCAGCACCTGTACATGTCTACTGATATCAGAAAGCCCTTTCAAACAGATTCAGAATGGAGACTCCATATTTTGCCTTCAGGAACAGCTACAGCTATAGCTGGGACCAGTTGCTTCCTTCCGCCATGAGATGTGGCGTTGTTTGAAATGAAAACATTTTTTTGCTTACTTTTTGACCAGTTTTATTCGAACTGCCCCCTACTCACAGAGATTTTTCAACGAATCCATTTAGCATATAACTTCTATTTCCCAGAGGCTGTGCAAGTGTTAGAATGGAGAAGAAAGCTTTGACAGGTGCAGGATGCAACTAAGAAATGCTGTGAGCTGGTGCAACACAATTAATGCCCTTTGAGATTGCCATTGGAAACTGTCACATCCACTCCCCTACAGATTAACAGTGACTTTCCAAGGTAAGTACTGAATTTTTAGAACAGGTGTTTTTGTGTTTTGCTCTGTTTGGCTTTTTCCAGGTGTGAAAGCAGCAATCCCTATACAGCACTACTAGAAATAGCTTGGAGTTGGAATAGATTTGTTCTTTGATTATTTTGATAAGGTCTGTGTTCTGTTTCCTCTGCCTTGTCTGTGCTGTGTGGTCTGTACCATGCTCCTCCCTGAAAGTACTATACAGCAAGACCATGAGTTGAAATTTGCAAAATGTTGCCTTTTTGACATTAGCAGTCTGCAGACCTTAGTATGCTACACACAACCTGACAAATTCTGTTTCCTCCCCACTCTACCACGCATATTCATAAGCAAATAAAACAGTTACACACAAACAGAAGCTGTGATATATATAACAAACAACAGAAGAAAAGCCTAAGTATGAAAACAAACAAACAAACAAACCTATGAAGAGACTGTTTTAATAACAGCTATTAACTAATATAACAAGGAAGAAATCCCCACTTTTGGGTATTCAAATGGGCAAATATCACCCAGTGAAATAAAATGCCATCCATTTCAGGATGGAAATGTAAGGTTTTTAGGCTTCTTTTAACTAAGTAGATGTTCCCTTATGTACGGAAAACATCTGAGATTTTCACGTGAGATCAAACATAAGAATAGAGTGACAGCAAAATGCCCATGATACTGACTAATTCAACATGATTTTGTATAATGTTTAAACTTGCAACTGACTTATTGTTTTATTCTGGGAAAAGGCTGTCAAATGAGGCAGGCACTAAAGTCACTTTTTTTGCTCTTTAAATCTGCTTGTCCATTATCATTCCTTTCTGCAGGAGAACTGAAATCAAATGCAGTATGTTTCACACCTGTAGCTATGAGACTTCTGATTTTGATAGCTGGAAGCATCCTTATGTACTTATTCTGCAGTGACATTATTTTTTTCCGTTCTATAAGAAAGGGAGCGTTTTCTAGAAGTTCTTACTTTTTCTTTACACCTTTTACTCAAGACTACTAGTGTGCGAAGTGAACTGTCTAATTCTTTAAATAATTTAACATGAAAACACACACATCTGGCGGTGTGCTGCTACAGTTGAAGAAACTCCAGCATTTCCGACGGCAGCTGCTGACTACGCAAAGGGCAAATCAGGGCAAGAAGGACCCAGAACTCAAACCTGCACTAAGTATTCTGACCAAGGCAGGGAGCTCTTCTGAAGTGCCACCGCAGGCACACCAACATCATGTCAAAAACGCAAATAACTTTTCCTAGCGACTGCGACGTGCTCGGTTATTTCGTGGCGATCGCTGTGGCTCGGTACGCGCCTCCCCGCGCAGCCGGGCTCCCGGCCGCTTGCGGGGCTGGCCCCGGGGCTCCGGCAGTCCCCGCACGGGCGGGGCGGCGTGGGGGCTCCACCGCCCCGGCCCGAGGGTCACTCACCATGTTGACTTCCGAGACCACGTCGATGCTGGCGATCTCTATCCGCATGCCCACATCCACGGGCGGACCTGCGGGGGGAGCGGGAGGCGGCGTTAGCGCACCTGTGGGGCCGGGGCGCGGGTCGGGGGGGCGCGGGCGCCTCACCTCCGAAGTCGGGGCGGAGGCGAATGTCGTAGCCTTGGAGCAGCCTGTCCACAGTCTCCTTCACGTAGGACATGTTGCTGGGTCCGTCGGCGCTGCGGGAAGAAGCACAAGCGGGTTAGGGAGGCGGCCGGGCGGCCCCGCGCCCGCCTCCCCCCCTCCGTCTGCACCCCGGCGGCGC